>NC_056725.1:1820191154-1820321154 GCF_019279795.1 Protopterus annectens
CAGACTCCCATGGTTGTGTGTTGTACTGTGGATCCTGCAGTGGTAAAGTAAAGAGAAAGATGACACAGTCATGTCTGCAGGCAATGAAATATTGACAGCATGACAGTGGAGTAACAGGGCCTGCAGATACTCACATGATGGATATTGTACCTGTTGCCAGATGGCCCTGTGTAGAACAATGGTGACATTAATATCATGTATCACAGGTCTGCTAAATGTTGCTGCAAGCTATGAACCTGTTGTGGTTGAGCCCTCACTGGATGTACCTGTATTGTACAATGTTAGGGGAATATCAATATGACAGTAAACAGCAGTGTTGTGACATGAGGCTGAGGCAATAACAGGTAGTGGTCACAGTAACACTACATGGAAACACTCACTTGCTGTTCCCTGGTGTTGTGTAGCTGTAGATGGACCTGTGAACATTAATGCTGACAGCATTGCACATTTTGGTTTCACTGTTCTGTCTGCACTGCAGTTGTATGAGTACATGTTATTATACTTACATTCAATGTCATCACCCCGTGTGGATGATTCAGTTCCACCGATGTAAATACAAACTAACAAAACAATATATTAAACTTCTCTGTGTGGAAGATTTTCAATTCATATGTATCTAGTTAATCACTGTATATTAAGATCAGATAATGGCATTAGTAGGGAACTTAAACTTGTCCTAAGTCAAAAAACAATAATATATTTTGAAATATTATACAAAATTACTAAGTATTCAAAAGTAATCCAAGCAGGGTAGGCAGACTGTTTCCACTCAAAAATCCTTTATTAAGCACACAGACAGGCAATCCAAGTAAAACAAAAATAACAGAATAATAGTTTCATCACAAACTTTCTAACTATATATATAATTTTTGTCAGGTATGGGAGTGTTTTTTGTGCTATAAAACACAATTTATTGGTATACATGTTAACAAATTCACACCCCTTCTCCATCAGTGTGACATTCAAGCTGGTCCTGCCCTACTTAGTAACTGTCATATAACCCTTATGTACTTTAAATAAAATGAATAATGATGTGGTACCTCTTATTAAGCAGATTATTAAATCTGTGATTTTATCCAAGACAATATACTACATGGTTGGAAATATATAAACCTTAGACCATTTGGCAATCTAAAAATATATATAAATATATAAATCTACACTTTGCATGCAAACAAATCCATCTTGCAAACCATATTCTATTTCAATAACCTATTGTTAACAAAGGTCACTTTTGTCCTTCTAGACTTCTTCAGGAGAAGGAAGAAGGGGAAGGAGACATCCTGAATATGCTGGAAAAACATGAACTCATGTGGCAATTGAAGCTGAGCGTTTTCAGTAAGTCTGGACTAAACTGCTACTGTTCACTTAAATGTATACTGGAACTTAGAAAATTACCACATTGTTTACATGACTAGCTTTATTTTATTTTATTTTATTCTTCCAGTTGGTTTTAAATACCATGTTAAAAAATGTTTAATAGAGGTGTATATTTTCTTTCTAGCATCACACTTTTTGTTTTCTTTTTTCCCCCTTTATTTGAAATGATGACCCAGATGTCATTTCAAGCCTAGCCATTTCATCCCAATGTAATACCATAGATGCTGTAGTCAATACCCGGGATTGTATTTAGTAATGACTGCCCAAGTCCAAGAGGGTTGTGGGCACTATATCCAGTAAGAATTTACAGTATCCCATCCACTTGTCCAGGTTCCTTTTGAGCAGTATCATAGAGGTTCTCTGCTTCACATGAATTGGCAGCCTATTCCACAGATGCAGCAGTTACTGGGAGACAAATCTGACTCTCCAGCATGTCCTATTCAAGTTGCAGGCCATATTTAGGTCCCTGGAATGGGTATCTCTAGTCCCGTTTGATTTATGGATGTGCAGCAAATTCATTAGGATCGGGCTGAAGATTGCTCTGTAAGCCAGGCATAAGAAGTCTATACAATACAGAGTATAGTGTCAGGGACTTTAGTTGGTCTGTGTAAGGTATGTGCTGGAGTCCCTTGAAATTCTTTGTTCAAAACCTCTGAGGCCTCTCCAATTGCTGCAGGTGCTTTAATGTGATGCATGCCAAAAAAGGGTATTATACTCAATTATTGGCCTGATTAGTGATGAGTATAGAGGGGTTATAACCTCCTTTGCTCTATAGGTGATGCCTTTGCTAATCAAGTGTGCTACAGAGATGGCCTTCTTTACTACAGTATACACATGGTGATCAAAGTTAAGGTCGCAGTCTACTTGTGATCCCATATCTCTTACCACTTCGTATGTACATAGAGTATTGTTAATTTGATAGTGTGAAGGGACATTGTTTTTACTGAAGGGAATGATGATGCATTTTTCTGCATTTAGTTTGAGACTGTGACTAAGACACCAGTCATTGGTATGTGTAAGACCCTCCTGAAGTACACTGAGGATTTGGGTATTTGATAATTGCACCCAGTTTGCAGTTGTCCACAGACTTGTTCAGCTACAGCCCTTTAATTTTGGCCTGAACATCTGAGAAGTATATACCAAACAGTAGGGGGCCCTGCACTGACAACTGGAGCATCCCACTGGTGACAGGTCTACTGGCTGATGTGGAGCCACCCACTTGGATAGTGTGTGACTGGTTTGTAAGCCAGTTGGCAACCCGTCTTACAACAAAGGGGTTTGCTTTCAGTTTGCTAAGTTTATCTGTAATGCCTGAGTGTGGGATTGTGTTGTAGGCCTTGGCCAAGTGGAGGTCTGCTGTGTGCACAGATTTGCCCTCATCAATGGCCTTTTTAAAGAAGTCCATCAGGTTTAAAAGACAGGATTTGCCCTTGACAAAGCCAAATTGGGTCGGATCTAGGGTTTAGATTTTGCCTGTGTCTTTTTTATGATGCCCATGATGATACATTCCATGGCCTTACAGTTGAGGCTTGTCAGACTTATGGGTCTATAATTCCCTGGGTCTGTTGCTAAGCCACTTTGTGGAGGGGAATAACTGTTTCTGATCTCCATTCTACAGGAACATAGCCTGGGGTTAGGCTGTGATTGAATATGGTATTTAATGGTGATGCTAGCTCATGTTTTCATTTGTTTAGAAGACAGCCTGTGATGCTGTTTTTGTCCCATGGAGGATGTGCGTTTTGCCTTAGATAAGGCTTTAATGACCTACACTTTGGATATGTAGGGTGGGGAGAGTTAGGGACAAGGTTTGTGATATGTTTGAAGGGGATAAGGGAATGAAATTTTTGCCAAATCTGTCTACCAGCAAGTTTGCTATCTCTCCGGGATCAGTGTGTGATACCATTAGTCACTAGTTTGGCACATGCTTGGGTCCTACCTTTTAGGCTGCATAAATAGCTGTAAAAGGCCTTATGATTACCTTTGGTTGTGATTGCTAATTTTTTTCTCAAAGTTACCCTTAGAGGATTTTGACATGTTGTCTTATTTGACTGTTGAGGATGAGGAGGGTGCTTTTCCATTTTTGAGGCCTCGCCTTAGTTTTCCTAGCCAGCAACTTTTTGCATTTGTTGTAGAGTTTGTTGATGCTGGATGTCCACCAGTATGGCTTGTTTTTATTTGGGGATCTAGCTTTGATTTTCTCTCTGGAACAGCCAAGTCTATACACTTATACAAATGATTATACAGGTCTTTAGTGTAGGCTTTGGTGTAGGTACCACTTCCAACTGGAAGTGGGGCCTGGAATGCATTTATACCTTCCCCTAGGAGGGTATAGTTTCTCTTATTGAAGTTTTTTAGACTGACTTAACTCTTTGTGAGTTCTGGTGTTAGTGACAGTTTGAAGGTGACCGAATTGTGGTCTGATTTAACTAATGAGCATCCAACAGTTGTGGTGGTACATTTGTTTGTCATGTTAGGGAAGATCAGATCTAGTATGTTTGTTCCACTTGTTCAGGCTTGAACAATTTGTTCAAGGACATTTGTGTTAACAAAGTCAAGGAAATTTTGCACTAGTGAGTTAGGGGTAGAGTACGTTTCCCAGTTGATAGTGGGATAATTGAAATTCCCCTGACCAGAGTGTTTGGCAATATTTGTATTGACTCCAGTTTGGTCAAGTAAGCCTCATATCCATCATTATCCATGGAGGGGGATCTATAACTAGCTATGACATGAATGGGGGGTCTTACCCACAGTAATCTGAACTTAGAGTAACTCCATGGAGTTGTTCTGTTTAACTAGTTAGGAGGTGAATTTATCTCTAACATAGATAGAAACAGTGCCTCCTTTGGTTCTCACATGTTCATTTTGCGGTCTGAAGATATAGAAGGCATTGTAGCTTTGTAACGTCAGGGTACTCTCTGAGGCCTTGAACCAGGTTTCTGTGACTGCACAGACATCTAAAACCTCCAATGATAGGAGTGCTTCCAGGGTGTGCAGTTTTTGATTTAAGCTCCTAGTGTTTAGCAACATAACTTATTTTATTATGACTGGCAATTTTGTTTTTGAAACCTTTACAAAAAAGGGCATTTTGGGAGAGGCAAGAGCCTTTGCCAGCAGCTGAAAGCCTAGTGGTGCCAGGTACAAATCATCTCTAGCAAAGCAATGAGGTCTGTCGACCATGTCATCCCAGGCTGACAGAAACTGGATCCCCTTGGAGTGACACCAAAAACTAAAGCCAATTATTGAAAATGATCATTTTTGTATTTATACTGTGGCATCATTCTAGGTGAAGGTAATATACTGCTCAAGGCTAGGGACATACCTGTCTAAGACACAAACTCAGACAGCTTAGTCATATCACTCTTCATATAGTCCAGTGAGATACATCTCAGGTCGTTCACTCCAACATGAGGTATCACACAGTCATAATGGTAGTTGTTGCCAAGAGACCTGAATGCATGCATGATCTGATGAATCCTGGCAGCAGACAAGCAGCTGACCGTGACTTTGTCCTTATCTAACCTGGTGAGTGGGACATCTGTGTTTCTCACTATGGAGTCTCCACTGACAAGAAACAATTTGGTTTATGAGTGTTATGCCTTAAGGGCTTGGTAGGTGAGACACTGGTGTTGCTATGCATCTTGGTTGCTGAGGGAACTGTGTTGGTTATAGCAGTCTTGTGTTTTGGTAAGGTTTTTGAGAGAACCTCTATGTATGTTGATTTATGTGTTGAATGCATATTATGTGTATGAGTAGTCATACTATGTGCATGAATAGTGGTGGGTGAGTTGACAACCTCTTCAGTGTTACTGTTTCAAGTGCTAGAGAGCAGAAATTCAAGATTCTTGGTGTAGATATGTCTCTCATACTCTGCATTAGAGTGAGTTATTTGTAGAGGGTTGTCAGTGTACATGAGGCAATTGCTATACTGTCTCAAGAGACCAAAGTGAACAAGGCTGGCAGGAGAAACAAGGGTAGTCTAACTGCCCATAATGCTAGGATTGAAGAACTGTTATCACAAAGTGGGTGCTTTCAGTAGCAATACGTCTTAGACCAGAAATTAACTAAGATGATGACTACATTAATGTATTACAGCTATATCTAAAGGAAAAATTCTCAAAATTATCTGTCCAGGTATGGCACACAATTGCATGGTGGTAGGGAGTGTTGTGAATTGTGCAAACAAGCAGAAATCTGCTTAAACTTGGGGAATAAATACCAGAAACTAAAAACTTAAAAAAAAAAAAACTTTAAAAAATTTAAGAACCAATGAGGGTGCTTACTCCAAGCCCAAGGAAGTCCTTGCTTTCACTTCCAGGTGAAGCAAGATGGAAGTCATTTCTCCTGAGACCACTGCAGCTAATGTTTCTGTTTCTCCTGTTGTTTCTTCTGCTTTGACTTGTATTACTAATGCACAGTCTTCTTTTCATTTAACAACTTTGTCTGTGTCTCAGACTTCTTCACAAGCTTCATCTGTGTTGCATGACTCTGGTGATTTGTCTGTGCTTGATTGGGTAGATGAAATGGAATTTCAGGATGGTTTCTTGGCTTCTGCTTTTTCTGTTTCTGCTGTTTTGGCTCCCCCTAGAGTTCTGCTGGTTACTTCTGCTAGTGCTTTGTCTTCTGTTGCTTCTGCAGTTAGTTGTTTCTCAGACCACGTCATATGCTGCTGCAGCAAAATTGGCAGTTTCTGCTTCTGGAAATCAGCCTAACTCTCTGCAGCAGTCCAGGGCTGTTTATAAGCCTTTGGTTTGTCTTAAGTCTGCTTCAAGTCATCCTCTTTCATGTAAGTTCACTTGGCATTCTTTATTGAAACCATTGTCTGTGTCTGTTTGGTCTTCGTGTGCTATTATTCATTGGGGAGGGATGCTTTTGCTGATGTTTATTTGCTGCTGTTTCTTTTGTTTCTTGTTTTGCTGCACATAAACACCAGCAGCCTTGGTCTCATTTTGTGCTTTCTGAAGTAGATGTTTCTTATAAGCATAAACTTATTTTGTACTTTTGTTCTATTTATGTTACAGAAGCACAACTCTGTGCACTGATGTTTTTTTTCTATTAAGAAATCTTTTGATTCTTATGCTGGTGGAGTTTGGGATGGGGCATGGGAGGCCTGGGTGGCTTTGCATGCCCTTGATTCTGGTGTTTCCCATTTGCCTGGTGTGTGTTTGTTGTCTGGTCAAAGAAGTGTTTTGAGGTATGCAGGTAAGCCTAAGTCCTACTTTTTTGTTGTGATTTTTCTCACTTGGTGTCTGATTGTCCTAATAAGAAATGCAGTCATTGTGGTTCCATGGCTCATTTTGCTAGAACTTGTCCACAGTGGTGCTGTTTATGTTCTTGTTCTCATTTGTCATGTTGATTCTGTTTGTCCTGCTGCACCTTCTGTGTTACCTGTTTTCCTTGAGTCTTCTCAGACTTTACTTTCTGATGTTTCTGTTTCTGCTGCTGATCTTTTAGAGTCTATCCTAGCACAGGCTGTTGTCTCTGTCCATTGTCCCTACCCTTCTTCTGTCTGTATTGCTACTTCTGTTTCCTCTCTGGAGGGGTCTGTTCTGCCTTCTAGTCTTCCTTGTCCTGTTTCTGCTGCTTCTGGTTCTCATTCTCACTCTACTGTGCCTCTTTCTCCTGTTGTTTTTGTTGTCCCTACTGGTACTGATATGTTACAGTCTAATAGAAAATTACTTGGTACGTCTGATACCTCTTCTACTGGTGATGGTATTGCTTCTAAAGATACTGTTAATTGTGAATCTGATTTGTGTACTGATATGGATGATGTTCTGCAGTGGGTCTCAGCTTCTAGGTGCAGACATCTTAAAAGAAGTAGCATAGGAAGGGTTCTGAAGGGGTTTCTCATCCTAGTACTGATGGCTAACTTGTCTTTGACTTTTTGTAATATTAATGGTATTTTGTCACTGCCCTGGCATTTGATTGTCTTTCCAGGGTTTCTGCATTTCATTCTGATATTGCTTGTCTGTTGGATGTGGGGAGGCTTTCCTCTGTTCATTGTTCCCAATGAGAAGCTTTGTGGCAGGATGGGACAGATCGTATGCATGGTGTTGGGTTACTGTATCATAAATCTGTTGTGGTTGTTAGGGATGTTATTCATGTTTTGCCTGGTGGTGGATTTGGTGTGTAGATCTTCTTTTGTACATTTAGTGATTATCTATGCTTTTATTCCAGTGTCTGAGCATCACTTATTTAAACTTTTAAAACCATATTTTTTTATTTGACTGTCCTATTCTTTTTTTTGGGGGGGTGAGTTTAACTATGGTGTATTATCAGGGTGTTCAAGAGTCAGAGAGGACTCTAGTGTCCATTGTTGTTAGCACATTTTACATTTCTCCTCTTACTGTATGTAGTTCTCCTATTTTTGCTTACTCTCATGGGGTTGTCTTTACTTACTTTCATGGGGCTGCTTGCACCTGAATTGATTACTGGTTTTGTTCTCCTACTTTGAAGTGATTTCTTCTTCCTTATCTTTTACTGATCATTGTACTTTGTCCTTTTCCTTTGGAGTTTCTTCTGCATTGTGTAAGGGTAGGGGTCTTTCTCATTTTACTGCTCCTTGCACTTTTACTTCTGCCTGGCAACAGGTCATTTCTGAATTATGACATGATCATTTTACTCTGTTGCCTTTTTAGTCTTCTCTTTCTTCTTGGTGGTTGGCCTTTAAAGATAAGTTTGTTTCCCATTATTCTTGGTTTACCCACTCTTACTAGTACCTTTTTAAGGGTTCTTCCTACTCCCTCTATGCTGCTTTCCAGTCTGCTGTGCAGCATGTGCCTGCCAGTGCCCTTCAACACCTTCGTGAGTAGCATTTGCATAACCTTGCTAGGGTGACAGTGGTTCTTTGGAACTTAGCCCATTCTTTGAAAGGGAATAGTGAGGAGTACCCCCTTATGTTGGTAAATGTACTCTTATGAAGGAGAGCTTTATTGACAGTTTGTTGTCCTCTTCAGGTGATGTTAATACTAAGGATGGTATTCTGAGGAACTTAATTCTTATTTGTCCATTTTGTATGGTGGTAAACCTCCTTCTGTGGAATCGTGGCCTACACCTGTGATGCTTGCTGTTTTAGGTCATCTCTTGATGCCCCTGTCAATTTATTTGAAGTTCAAAGTGCTATTGCTTCTTTCAAGGTTGATACTGCCCCAGGGCTGGATGGTCTTCTTAACATTTTTACTGCTGTCTCTCTGATGCTCAGTTGTTTATACTGATACAATTGTTTAACAAGTGTTTTTCTCATGTTTTTTCCCATCCTGGTTTGTTATGGATAGCCCTTAAGTTCCTTTGGAAAAAGGGTGACTGCAGGGTCTTGTCTAACTGGCGTCCAATGTCTCTTTGCAATCTCGATTATAAATATAAGTTGTTTTGTAAGATCTTGCAATTATGTCTGCAGTCAAAGATGCAATATTTGTTGGACCCTGGGGTCTATGGTATTTCTGGTAGGTCTATGTAAAATTTTCTGCTTTTGTTGAAGTCTCTTGCCTCCTTTATAATGCTTCTTATTCTGCTTTGCTGGTCTCCTGTTACCTGACCAAAGTGTTTGACAATGTTAGTCATTCATCCTTGTTGGCCATCTTAAGGCTTATGGATTTGGTCCTCTTTTTCTTCAATGTATTGCTTTAATTTATTCAGCTTCTGTTATTATTCTTATGGTTGATGGCTGGACAGGAGCTGAAGTTGCCATGAATAATGGTGTGCAACAAGGTTGTCCCTTGAGCAGTTATCTTTTTACTCTGGTGGTGGGTGCTGTGTTTTTAAGGTAAGGGCACACTTTTCCTTGTCACCTTTTTCTTTGTTATGTTCAGGAGTTTTGGTGCCTTGTGTTCTGTCTTATGCAGACAATGTTTGTATTGTTGCAGAGTCTTCTCCTGTCCTTTTGCTTTATTTGCAGTATTTTTCCTTTGATTTTTCATTAGTGGGCCTTTCTTTTAATTTTGCCAAATCCTGTGTTTTTGGTGCAGTTCCCCATGTTGCGGCTGTTCCTTTTGCTAGCACTGGTATCTCTGTCTTGGGTGTGCCTTTTGATTCTCCTTCTTATGTCTCTGAGTCTTGTGAAGCCCTTCTTGGTAAAGCTGTTCGGTGCTTGGCTTTCTGGTGTTCTTTTCCATTATCTTTCCAAAAAAAGGTTTATTTGTTAAATGGTGCCTTTTGGGCACTTTAGGGTATGTTTCTTCTGTCTATTAATTTCCACATTCCTGGTCCACCCACCTTTTGACTGAGGTCTTTTGATTTTTTTGTGTCACTTCCTGTTTAGAGGGGTATTTTGTATTCTACTTCTGCATCTGATGGTGTTGGTTTATTACATCCTGTACTTTTTTTGTATACTTTGCTTCTTTTTAGTGTATTGCAGCATTTACAGGCTGCACATCTTTCTTTGCTTGGTCACAGCATTTTTTGGTCAGTTTTGGCAGACTTGTTTGGCTGGGAAGCATGCATGGAGGGTCCCTTCATTGGAGCTGCGGGAAGTTCAGTCTTTGCTGCTTTCTTGGCATGTGCTTTTTAGGCTTCCTCCTTTCCTGTAGGAAAGAATGGTATTCTTCTCATTTGGCTTGTTTCTAAGACATTAATGAGTGTCAACATTATTCCCCTCGGAGATGTTTGGGTTTGTGTCAGTGTAGGCAGTGTTATGCTTTATTTCCTCACTGGCATGATTTCTTGTGGTGTTGCTCTCTTGATAAGATACCTGCCAAATCTTCTTATGTTTTTCAACCTGTGGGGTTGCAATTGTGTTCATGTAATGGGTGTCAGATTTTAGAGACTGCAGAGCATCCTTTTGTCAGTTTCCCAGGGTGGCTGGCTTTCAGGAGGGTGTACAGCATCATTATTCAGTGCTACACGTATTTCCTCTCACTACTGAGAAATGTTTATATGGGACTATGGTTGTGCCTGGATGACAGCTGTTGTGAGGGCAGATTTTCTTTTGGTGTCAGCTTTATGTCTTCTTTTGGCTGCCCATTCTAGTGAGGTACTTGCTGGGAAGATTGTTTCAGTCCCTGATTTGCTGCAGCAGTTGTGAATGTGGTTATGGCATAAAGGGTGGGTGGGGGGGGCTGAGTAATCTGCCTACCCCTGTTTGCTTCTTATTTTTTGCACTGCAGGGAGACTTTTTTGATGAATGTGTTGCACTGGTGTTTCTATCAGTGCTTTTTGTGTTTTAGGTGTCCTGTTTTGCTTTATGGAGTGTATTCTACCAGCTACTGCACTCCTTTTTGTTGTGGACTTCCCCAGTGTTTTACCCTCCGTATGGCCTTTTCCTTTTTTATTCTCTGTTCACATTATTACATGACTATTTACATTTGATTTAGTGTTTCTTTCTTACTTTTATCTGTTTAGTTTCTTTGGGGGAGGGTTTTAGATATTAGTAAGATTTGCTCTTTGTTAGGTTTTTATGTCTTGTAGTACTGTTTGGTGTCTTGTTTCTTTTTTTTTCATTCTCTTTCTTTTGTTAGACTTTTTTGCCAGGCTTTATTTACTGTTTTCTTATTATCAGCCTTGTAGGACTTGTTCTGCTTGCTGTTAGGGTTTTTTACTTAGTCCTTCTTTTTGACTTAAGGAACATGTTTTTGATAGGATTTTCTGATCCTACATAGCTGTCATCTCTTTGTCAGTTTTGCAGGGTCTTTTCCTTATTTTTTTTTTGTTTCTTCTCTTAGTCGGTATGACACCAAGTGCTAGACCAATCACCCTTCATCAGACAGGTTCCAATCAGCACACTTCTCTCACAAGGAAGCAGAAAGGCCTCTTCTAATCAAAGGTTGCTTGGAAAATTTGAAAATGCGCTCAAAGTACAACAGCCACTAAAACAGTCCCAGATGCAGCAAACCTGTATCTGGACTATGCTACAGCTGCTAGCTACACTAATTTAGGCAGGGAATACTAAAAAGCGATTTAAACATCAGAAATAGAGCAGTGAGACACTAGAGAAAAAAAAACAGCAAGGAGACACCAAAGAATGTTTTAAACAGCAAACAAATCAGTTGTTTAAAACACTGCTTGACAGGAAATAGAACAAAGAGAATACATGCTTAGCAAACAATGAAAAGTAGCAGCAGTTATTTTGCAATCAGTGAAATAGCAAAAAAAAGCTTTGCAAGCAGTGAAAACAGCAAGAAAATAAAATTTAACAGGCACAGTAAGACAGACAAATGCAGTACAAACTTACAACAATGCCTGCATACATAGCAGTTGTAAAATCAACACAGCTCATGTCAGATCTGGAGGCCGTCTGTGGGATTCAAGCTCTTTACAATAAATAAGTGTTCAATGGAGATCCAAAGAAAACAACATCATGCCATAAGAGCCTACATCAATTTATATTAAAATTGTATGCAAATTTTGAATTGAACAACTTACAAAAAGTGTTGGAAAACCTCAGAATCCCTAACCAGGCTACAGAGAGTACTAATCCGTTTTATATTGAACTAGTAGTTATAAGAATTGTGTTAAGAACCATCAATGAAAAAATATCTGTAACAGCAAAAGGACATAGTACATACAGATAATGTCAGAATCTGTATGTTTCCATATGTAAACCACAGAGTGTATGGAGTCACCCACAAGACATACAGATAACCTTTAAATCTGTCTTTATGTACTGTTCATATTTGCTATGTAAATCTGTCTATACAGCTGTATGTGGGAAATTAGTCCATGTCCTTAATGCAGATGGCAGTGCCTGTATACTTACAGGTAACTCAAACTGCACTCCAGCAAGTTACAAGCATTTGTCTTAATGCAATGATTTTACATAAAAATAAATCTAAACAGATACATTTGAGAATGTGTAATGTTAACAGAGGTAATGTTTCCCAAAACAGAAATGCTGCCTGGTGCCAATTTACTTTATCAGCTACCTATGACTCGGGTATTGTTGCTTGTCTGGTCAGGATAAAAAAGGCAAACATTCATGAGTTCAGTTCAAGCAGCTTTATTGCACAAAAACACATCAGGAGTGAGGGTTTGTAACTTAAACTTAAATTTAAATAAACTTATAAACAGACTGACTACCATACTCATACATGTTAACAGTCTGGCTGTTCTCTCAAAATGGCACTGCTGCCTGCATGTGCTCATTATTTATATGCACATGCTTACATCTGGAAACGCTTCTTTAAAGTACATAAACATGCTCTGTTCCACATCCTCCCTCTTTGAGAAATGATTCATATACGAAATAACAGTATTCAATGACCTGCAATTTATAGAAATGACCTTTTGACATGCAGTTATACAGAACTAATTGTTTGACATGCAATCATACAAAATCAGCCACATATAAAATAATCATGTCCGGGTTGCTGTGTATTTTACACTAGGTCTAGAAATATGACCTGATCATGTAACATAAAAGCCATAACAGGATCTAGCAATGGGAACTGTCTTCAAGGAATGTTCAACTTTGAGGACAACTGAGACATCACCAGGAATGGGAATGGAGACTATTGGGCAAAGTTACAAATACTGGAATAGATTTTTAGCATATGTATATGTGTTTGTGTTTGTGCATATTTGCAAAACCCTTCACTGGTATGTGTTAATATGGCAGACAGATTTTGAAAGCACTCACCACTTGTATTTGATCAGAATATTGCAGAGAATTGGAGAATATTTGAGCATGAGTATGGTATTTTTATACAAGCAGTTTATTCTGACAAAGATGCATACATCAGGGCAATTATTTTGCTAAACCTAGCTGGGTCAGAGGCCATTGAAAGAGAGTGTTCATTTGTGTATGCACAAACAGTATATGAGGGGAGAAAGTGAAAATCATCATATTGTTGTACAGGCAGAATCAAGGGAATACCCCAAGTGTTTGAAGGGCAAATTCAGGGAAATGTGCAACCCCCAGACAAATATTAGATTAAAGAGGCATTTGTTTTACACAAGAGTTTAGAAACCAGGGGAAACTTTTGCAGCGTATATTACTGACCTGAGAAACAAAGCTAAAATGTGTCAGTTTGGGGACTTAAAAGATAAGTTAATAAAGGACAAGGCTTATGTGTGGTATTAATAGTGCTGCTGTGAGTAAGATATTGCTCCATAACAGTGATTTAATGTTGAGTAATTCCATTGAGATTTGTCAAATCCATGAAGTTACAGAAAGACACACAAGTATGCTTGCAAGTGATAAAAGCATGGGTTAAGCAAGCTCCAGAACAAATGTAGATAACATGCAACAATGTTGCAAACAGCAGCAGGCCCAAGCACATGGCAGCCAAAGCCCCTGCTGGTTCACCAGGGAAACCACATAGCTTTCCAGTAAGTTCTAAGAAAGGAGCATGCTCAGTGCAGTGCAAGTGTGAGTCAGCAAAACCCAAATCCAACCTTACTGTTGCAATCATGGTGCCAATCATAAGTCTAAACGAGAAAAAGGCTTAGCATTTGGTCAGTAATGCTACAAGTGTAAAAATGTAACCATTTTCAAAAGTTTTGCAACTCAAGTAAACCTCTCACAGTTATATAAAGAAAAGTCACTCGAAAAAGCAAGTTGATTATATAGGGAGCTGCTATTCTACTTGGTGTATCAGTAATTGGTGAAGAGGCTGATGTGGTGAATTTGTTGGCAAAGAACAAAGTGTTTTGTACTGTCCAGATAAATGGAAAACCTAATAAGCTCAAAGTAGACACTGGTTCAAAGTGTAATATTATATCTGCAGATGCATTTGCTAAGGTGAAAGCTAATGAACAACTCAATGTGGCTAGTACTGTGAAACTTATTGCTTATGGAGGTGAAGAAATTCAAACAGAAGGCTCAGTAGTGTTTTCATGTTATTTGGCTACGAACTGTTACAACTTGATTTTCTATGTAGTCTTGCAGTCATTATTGGGTCTCAGAGACAGTTTGAGAATGAATTTGCTTTCTTTTACTGAAGAAATTCATCGTATAAGCATGTCCCAGTTCCAATTTTTCTGAAGCCATTTTCTCAGTGTATGCTGATGTTTTCGATGACAAGCTGAGCAAACGTCTAGTTGTGTATTTTATGAAGTTAGACCCAGAGGTCAGTCCAGTAGTTAGACCAGCAAGAAAACTTCCAATAGCTATGTAGGATAAAGTCAAGGGTCAGCTGGATAAAATGGTGCAGCAAGGTATAATTTGTCCAGTTACAGAACCAACTGAATGGGTGTTGTCCATTGTAGCAGCCCACAAAACATGCTCACATAAAATCAGAATATGTATTGACCCAAAAGATTTAAACAAAGCATTAAAGAGACTGCATCATCTAATGTGTACAGTTGAAGAGGTCACAGTCTTAATACCAAATGCCACTGTTTTTTCTGTCTTGAATGCAAAAAGTTCATTTTGGCAAGTGATGCTTGATCGCAAATCCTCATTACTGACCACTTTCAGTACCCCATTTGGCAGATATAGATTCCTGAGGATGCCATTTGGAATAAATTCTGCAGGTGGATTCTTCCAGCATGCAATGGAGCAAACTTTGTCATGTTATCCTTGTGCCATTATAGTAGATGATTTATTAGTTGGAGGTAATGGTGAAGCAGAGCATGACAGAAACCTTAAGAAAGTTCTAGACAGCGCACATGAAGTGAACTTAAAAGCTCAATCCTCTAAAATGTAAATTTAGACTACCAGAAGATACATAAGTAGGTCATTTATTTACCAGCACTGGCATAAGACCAGACCTGACCAAAACATCAGCTATTCTTGAGATGTCAGCACCAGATAATATTCAAGCTATACAACATTTCCTTGGCATGATAAACTATTTAGGCAAGTTTATACCAGACTTCAGTGAGTTGACAGCACCCTTAAGAGAGCGAATGCAGAAAAATGTTACATGGTCTTGGCTGTAACAGCACCAGAAGGCATTTCAAAACCTTAAGCAGAAAATTGCCACCCCACCTACATTAAGATACGATAATGTCAATAAACCAGTCACTCTTTCCTGTGATGCTTCAAAATTTGGTCTTGGAGCAGTTATTCTTCAGGAAGGCAGACCAGTAGCCTATGCATACATGCCCATTTTGGTGGACAGCAGCAATGCAGTCTGCCCAGTTAACATACATTTGCCATTTACTTAAATGTATTTTGGGTTGGCTTTGACAGAACCCTGTGTGCTATACACTTGCTGTCTTGTTTTCTCATTGTGTTCCTTAATGTAGGCCCAGGTTATCCACCTTACTTTCCCCTTCACGTTTATGGAATATATTTTGTAGATATGTCTGCCTTTGTTACAGTTATTTACCATTGTAGTGTATTATGCTATTGACATGGTCAACGTGCCAAATGTATGGCCATTTTACATTGCAGGACTTCTGCACACAAGTCACTGGCTACTGCTTGCAATACATCCTTATTCTTGTTATACTTGTGTGTTAACCAGTGCATGTTGTTGAAATTCATGTGCACAACCAGATATTGTTTTTAAGCTGTAGAGTTAAATTTGTGCAAATATTCTTACATGCTATTGGTGTGTGTATGTGTACTGACATTGCTTTCATATACTTTCCATTTAGGACACTGACAGTGATACATATACAGCTATACCTGTGAGTTGCCTTTGACTTGTCACATATATTTTATTTGATTTATTTATTTGCAGTTGGTTTACCAGGATAGTCCATTGGGCCAAGATGAACCCGTTTTCAATGGATTCCTGGGGAGAAAAGCTCCAGTAACAAGTTACAATAGGTTATACATTATAATTACAATATTTACAAGTGACATAAGTAATGTAGTTCCAGAAACCAGGTTGAATGGGTTTTGGTTAAGATACAAAATTTACAAGTGATACAATTTAGTGTATGAGAACAGTTCTAGTATCAGATTACAAATAGGTTTTAGTTTGAATGCAGTTATTTCAACTGTTTAATATAGTATACAGAGGATTATTAGTTTTTATGAAACTTTAAAACATGACACATAATGGTACAGTTTAGAGAGGATGTATAGTTAGTATGAGCAGAGAAAGATTGTGGTAGGAGAGGTAGAATGGAAGTGGCCAGAGAGGTGGAGAATAAGTTTGCTGGTGCAGACTATGTCAGATGAGAACAGGAGCATTCCCACTTGGATAATAGGTGAGAACAGGAGCATTCCCACTTGGGTAATAGGTGAGAACAGGAGCATTCCCACTGGGATAATAGGTGAGAACAGGAGCATTCCCATTTGGTTAATAGGTGAGAACAGGAGCATTCCCACTTGGATAATAGGTGAGAACAGGAGCATTCCCACTTGGGTAATAGGTGAGAACAGGAGCATTCCCACTGGGATAATAGGTGAGAACAGGAGCATTCCCACTTGGGTAATAGGTGAGAACAGGAGCATTCCCACTTGGGTAATAGGTGAGAAGAGGAGCATTCCCACTTGGATAATAGGTGAGAACAGGAGCATTCCCACTTGGGTAATAGGTGAGAACAGGAGCATTCCCACTGGGATAAAAGGTGAGAACAGGAGCATTCCCACTTGGATAATAGGTAAGAGTGAAGAGATTGTTTGAATGTAGAGTGATTGGAGATGGTACGAATGAGTGGTGGAAGAAAGTTCCAGAGACGAGTTAGACCATAGGATAGGAGATTTTTTCCAGAGGGACGACTTGGTTTGTGTAATTCTATTAGATGTTGGTTGTTAGATCTTAGTGTTCTGTTAGGTAGGTGCATTTTAAAGGCAGAGGATAGGGATGGACACAGTAAGGGGTTGAAAATGAGTTTATGTGCAAGAGTTAGTTGAGTGTAGGTGAGATGGTTGGATAGTTCTAGCCATTTTAGTTTGTGGAGGGAAGAGCAGTGGTGACTAGATGACTTGTGGCTAGTAGCGAATTTAGCTATTTTGTTGTAGCATGTGGAAAGTTGAGTTTTAAGGAAAGATTGAAGGTTAGTTAAGAGTGCAGCTCCATAAAGAAGGGAGGGGATAAGAAATGAGGTAGTGAGAGTGATTTTAGTGGATGGTGTGAGATAGCGATTATGTCTGTAGAGCATGCCTAATTTTTGATGGTTTTTTTTGATATTTAGTTGTAGGTGGGAGTTGAATTTAAGCTTATTATCAATTTGTACCCCAAGTAATTTGGTCTCAGATACCAATTCAAAAGATGTGTTGTTATGACTAGTGATAGAAAAAGTGTTAGAATTGATAGAGGTGTTTTTGGAGGGAGTGAATATCATTAATTTGGTTTTGGAGGCATTTAGTGCAAGGTGATTTTGATTCATCCATTGTTCTGTGATAGAGAATGTGTCTTGTGTTAGCTTTTGTAGCATAGGAAAGGATGTTGCAGCACAGATAATAGTAGAATCATCTGCATATTGAATGATATTTGAGAAAGGGATAGAGTTATGAAAGTCATTTATGAATATACTGAAGAGGAGAGGACCTAATATGGAACCTTGGGGGACTCCTGTTGGGGTAGTAAGGAAAGAGGAGGTGGCCTTTTTCCATTTGACAGATTGATATCTATTTGATAAGTAACTGGAGAACCAATTTAAAGTGGAGGAAGATAGGTTGAGCTGAGAGAGTTTAGTTAGAAGAAGTTTGTGAGAGATAGTATCAAAGGCTTTAGAGAGGTCAAGTAGAAGGGTAGAGACAATGTGTCCAGAGTCTCGGGCTTTATTTATGATTTCCAGGAAGGAGATGAGGGCTGTCATAGTACTATGACCAGGTCTAAAACCGTGCTGTGTTGGAGTTAACAGGTTATTGTCTAAGAGATATGGTAGGAGTTGTAGTTGGATACATTTTTCTAGGAGTTTAGAAATGGGTGATAAGATGGCTATGGGACAAAAATTAGTAGTGTTGTTATTATTGCCACCCTTATGTAAGGGTATGATATAAGCCTTTTTCCAGATTTGGGGTACTGTGCATTCTTGTATAGAGTGGTTGATTAGAATACTAATGGGACAGGCAATGGCTTCTGTGGCTATACTAAGAAAATATGATGGGATGTTGTTAGGGGCATTGGAGCATGGCTTAGCTTCCGAAGGAGTTTTTTTATGTTGGATATGGGTATAGGTTTTAGAGAAAAAGGAGAGAGAGGGGAAGAGAGGGTATTACAGGAAGGTGGTGGTGATGAAGAAGAGAGTGAAGTTGTTGGAGAAGAGGAAAGGTATAAGGAGAGGAAGGTGAGGGTGAGGTGCAGGGAGTGGTGTTGTTAGAGAATGCATTCCATTACACATTTGTTTGGGTTGTGTACACCTACTTGTGTATTTAGCAGCCATTTTGCTGTTTTGCTGCAGTTCTCCTGTTTGACACTGTGCTTTGTTCTTTACTTTTCATATTCATAGTCAGAGATTCAGTTCTGTCTTTTGCTGGAGTTCTCTAGCATTATTAGATATGCATTTGTTGGGTCTATATTAGAATCTCAAAGGCTGATTGCTTCGAATCACTAAAGATCGAACTTCAGTGATCGAAACATTAAACCATCAAAATTCTATTAAACCCTGTAAAAAACAAGTAAAGGGTGTTTAGGTAGGGGGGCAAGCCCCCCTGCACTCCCACACCCCCGCTACTTAAATATACCAACTCTGAGATTGCACTTTAATGGAGTATGGTGTGGAAAGGGAAGATTTCCCTTTCCTACACTGTAGTGCGATCTCAGAGTTGGTATATTAAAGTAGCTGGGGTGTGGGGGTGCAGGGGTGCTTGCCCCTCTGCTTAAACCCATTAGGGTAAGTATTTGATATTTAATTTTTTTTATTTTCGAAGTTACGGAACTTTGATAATATGGTGTCGACCATATTGTATTCAATGTTCCGTAACTTGAAGATTATAATATAGACCCGCATTTGCTCATATATGATATTGCTTGGCTTACACGCGCACTGCAGACAGACTACTTGAATGTTTTATTTATATATCCAACATGTACTGTGATCCTTATTTATTAACCTACAACACACACATCTGCCATTTGTTATACACATCCAGGTATGACTGCCACACAGCTTGCAACATGTTTTAATGCTATAGTGCATAGGTAGATCTGTTTTTCTGCATTTCACCATGGCTGGTATGCATCCCATCCTGTTTGATGTCTTTCTATTGCCTATGTTGTGTAGTGTGCTGTCTGTGTAACTTACCTATCCTTACTGTTTTTTCCAGCCTGCGTTGTGATATCTGTTCTATGGGAATACCTGGTGTGATGGCCTTCTCCTCTTTCCCTAGATTTGCCTTTCCTTTTTTTCTTAAAAGTATAAAAAATGGGGTTTATTCCCACAAAAAAAAAAAAAACATAGTCCATACCCTTCTGACTTTCCCCCTGATTTTCATATTCCAGCATATCTCTTGTGTGTCCCTCTTTTTCACCCACACTCCACAGCTTTTTTTCTATCAACCACTTTTCTTTAGTGTGTGTATTACTTGTGTTCCCCAAACAAGTCCTGTACCCATTGTTAGCTAGTGTTAGCTGTGGTGATGGGGCCATGATTGCCTTTTGTCTTTATTAATTTGTTTACTAGTCAATTTATGGATTTGGTTAGAATCCATAAGTGATAGCTGGTTTATTTTAATAATAATAGACTTATGGTTATATTCCGTAGTTGTCCTTAAGCTTACTGCAGAGATTCTGGTTTAGATATGTAGTTATTACTTTCAAGCTATTTGGATTGTGAGATTCTTTCCATAACTTTGTTAATGAATATCATACACTTACAGTGATTTTTCATTACTTATGGAGTACTTGCAAATAATGTACTGTGCACCAATACTCCTGAGATACTTCATTGTGGCTAAGATATTCTGAGTTCAATGTGGCACATTTGCATATTGCATTGTTATCTGCAAGTTTGCTGCTGATATTGGCATAATGTGCCAGATTCTGCAAAGTTTGTGGAATCCAGCCCACAGTTCAGTTGTCAAGCAAAGGAAACAGAAAACAGGCATTTTAGGTGAAGTTAGCATGACCTGCCCTGTTTAGGAGGTAATTATATTAATGTGGTCAGCGATGGTCAGCTGAAGTGGTGGAAAGAGGCATTACTTATTGAGCAGAAGACATGAGATTAGAGGCAGAAGCAGCAAAGATCCTCATTCATTAGTAACCGTTACTGATTCCACATGCTGCGTTACACAGTAATTATACACTAGAAACAGTTTTCATTGCTCAATGCATTAGCACATACTTAAATGATGAAGACAACGGCAGGGTTGTACATCCTGGCATGTGCATGGCAGGGTTGTACATCCTGGCATGTGCATGCAATAGAACTACCTTCACTGATTGTAGGCCAAGCTAGTACCTGCATGTGATTCACAGAGGGTGTGCCTGTAGTTGCTGCTGCATATAACGGTACATAGTCATGTGATGGCATTCAAGGATAGAGGAAGTAAACTAAAAAAGGCCACATGGCAGAAAACAAGGGCTAAAGCTGCTTGTTGAGGTGCTGATTTTTATAACAGTCCATGTAAGACCATGAAAACAAAACATGCAACATATTGATGGCCTGGTGCTGCCCCATAACTGGCAGGTATATCACTAATTGCTGGTGGGGTGAGTGTTATGGAATGAAAAGCTTTCATGTAAGTATGCAGACAGACTGAATATGGCATAGATGTAGCTTCAGAAATGAATGGATGCACAGTGGTTACAGTACTGAAAGACCATTATGATTTGCAACAGCACTACTAGACCACTGATGTGTATTGACCTTGTATGGCAGGGTGGCACCATTATTCCGGACTGCATTTTATTCAGGTTTGTGGTGCAGTCTGTGGAACTATGCAGTGATCTATTTCATGTTGCACTAGTTCATTCTGTTTTGGGGTACTTTACTGATAAGGTTATCATATGTGTTTGTAAGAATGAGGCACGAGTATAGAACTAGGCTGTCAGGATGTACCATCTGCAATAAATGTTAGTTTAAGATAAACATTCTGATTAGTCAGCATCTATCTGGTATCATACTTTGTATTTAATAATTCATATTTTCATGTAAGCTCACCTGTGGAGACACCATAAATGATACTACAGGTAGCCAACATAAATGAGGTAATCCTGACATTCAGTATGTGGGTGAAGGTTAGACTGGCAGAAAGGTGCATAGTACAAAGACACAAGAGATACTGCTACTATTACAAGGTTAAAGAGACATACAGAGTACTACAGGTTCTACTACAGATAGCCCTAAGAAATGATCATGTGTTTACTGCTGCCATGTTAAAGCAGTGAGTGTTGTGAGCTTACACAGTGGTAGGCTATGCACTGGTGTCACAGTAAAGCAGGGAGCATGGGTTGGCCAGGTAAAGTGTACACTGCTGCCATGCTAAAGCTGTGAGTGTGATAAGCATGTAATCAAGTAAGCTGTGCTATGAGTGTGGTGAGTATGCAGTGAAGAAGGTTGTAGTTCCCTGTTAAAGTTGTGCTTGTGGTAAGGTCAGGTAAGCTGTGCACTGCCATGTTAAAGTAATGAGTGTTATGGTGCACAGTCAGATAAGTGATGCACCATCATTATAAAGCAGTGAGTGTTATAACACACACTCTAAACTGTACATTGTCATGTTAAATATTATTTATTTATTTATTGACATTTGTTGACCGGGAAAGTCCACTGGGTCCAAAACCCATTTTCAGTGGAGGCCTGGGGAGGAGAAATGCTCTACAAAAAAGATTAATACAAAGTACAAATTTAACAAAAAATGGCATAGAAGTAGCATATTACAATACATATAAAATGCTTAGAAATATTAAAGTACAAATTAAAGTCTACATTAATACAAAGTTGCACAGCAGAATAAAATGCAGAGATTCAGTTACCATACAATATAGAATATGATTTATGGTATGTTCCATGCAGTAAGTAAGGTACAGGTTTTAAGATTTAAGTATAGTGAGTATACAATAATGCAAGCTCTGCACTGCCATGTCAAAAGTAATTATTCTTCTTCTGGCTTTTCCTGGTTAGGGGTTGCCACAGTGGATCACCTTGTCCATCCATGATTGGCGGATCACCTTGTCCATCCATGATTGGCAGTGGAGTTTTACAGTGTCAAGTTGCCAGCCCAGCAATCAACCTTCCACAGAAGGCACACACTCACACCTAGGGCCAATTTAGAGTGTCCAATCCACCTACAGCATGTCTTTGGGAGGAAACTGGAGCACCCGGAGGAAACCCACATGACCACAGGGAGGACATGTAGACTCTGCACAGAAGGCACCCCAGCCAAGGATCGAACTAGAGAACCTCTTGCTGTGAAGCAGCAATGCTAACCACTGCACCACCGTGCCCCCCCCCACACACACACACACACACACACACACACACACACACACACACACACACACACACACACACACACACACACACACACACACACATAAGTAATGCACCATCCTAATAAAGCAGTGAATGTTCTGGCACATACTGAGCTAAGCTGTGCATTGTCATGTTAAAGCAGTGAGTGCAGTCAGCATGTACAATACTGGGGGGATTCAGTGAATGGCTGGGGAACATTTTGAGAAAATCCATCTTGCTAACAATGTGACAACAGTATTTAACTGAAAGTATTTCATTGTATGTCTCTGACATCTGTTTAACCGTATGATTATCCTAAACTGCATTTTTTATCCATCCTCCAGTAAGATAAAGATACATATTTCTGTTTGTGTTATAGTTAATGTGGGCAGTTTTAAGAAACATCTCAGGAATAGCTTAGTGATAATAAATTTCATGCCCTGCATATTCTGGTAACTTAATATTTTCAATTACTGTAACTTACTTGCTAAGCTTTTTGACTTTCATCACTGCCTGTGGTGATGTGTTGTATTTTGCATCCTTACTTGCTACATTACTATCATCTGTTTCATGTGGCTTAGTACTAATTCCTTCAGAGTGCTGCCTGTTCTGAGGGCTACAGAAGTTAACTGTGACTGCGGTTATTTCTTCATGTCTGTGCCAGCGATCAAATAGAAATCAGACTGGCACTGAATTTCAGTGGGAAATGATAATCATTGATTTCAGCATCAGTGAGTTGAAATGTAGTCCATGTAACATAGCGCTCAGTGAAGAGCAGAGTAATGGTTGGCAAGAGCTTGCACTGAACTGCTTTGAAGTTAATGTAACAGCAGCACCACCACCTGGACTTTTTCCAAGATCATTATCTTCCAAAGCGTGTTTCATGAATGTTTCCTTCTGTCCTTTTCCGTACTGCACTTTAGTTTTATGGCGTGACTTAATTTTATAGTTTATATCCTTCGTCTGATTCTGTCTGGCCTTGGCTTCTGTATGACTGTTTGATACAGTTTTGAAACTGCTTCGACTGACATTACCACAGAAACCTTTCACCTTTAGTGCAGCTACAAGTAATATGGGGGCTGCAAAAATAAGTGCTTCTGTTTTTGTTTGAATAAGTACTTCTGTTTTTGTTTGAAGTTGAGTTTAATTCTAGATCATGTTATATACTGCTGATATTAAAAAGTGGGACTTGAAGATTTCTATTGAAGTAGCTCATAGAGTCTAGCCTTAGACTTTAGTTACCACTCTTTTTCAGTTGTGGTTCTTTTGATGCAATGGTTCTTAGTATCTTATGCAGCATTTCAACTGTTTCAGTTTCTTTTATTTTGTTCAGTTTTGTGTTATGTCTGTAATAGTTTATTTTTAATATTATTTTTTTTTTTATTTAATGTTTTTATTTATTATTTGCTGATCAGGAATGCACAGCTGGGGAGTTCAGACAAGTCTTGGGGAGGAAAACCCAAAGACATAGTAGCTCAAACAAAAATACTGAATGAACATGAAATGAATGCAGATACAAACATACACAAATTATACATAAGGCTAGTGGTGTGCAAAGAAATATCAGACATGGTGAACATATGCTTGGCAGTCATTTAGTGAAATCAGCATTCAGATCTGTTCATTTGTAGTACAGTTAAATGTATACATAATACAGACTATTGTAAGCATTTGTGAAGACTAAGAATTCAGCATCAAATAACATCAGACACCCAACAACAGAAGGAAGTTTGGCATAACGGTTCAAGATTTTATTTTGCTGTTACAAAGAACAGGGTTTGATTCTAATCTTTGTTTAATGGCTAGGCTTCTAATAGTCTGCAGACTGATAGCCTAGTATTTACCTATGAATCTATGCATTCTTTTCTGGATATCAGAAATTAAGGTAAATTTTTAATGGAATTGCTCAGAGAGGGAAAACAAATTTGTGTAAAATCAACAAGTCCATTTCTGTTTCTCCTTAGTTACTAATTTCATTGCACTTACATCACCACTGCATCTGTAAAAGAGCATGAGTGCATGTAAATATGTTCACACACACACATACATTTAATAAAATCTTTTTCAAAAATGTTGTTTCAGAGCAGAACCTTATGGAATATGTATGCTTGTGTCAAAACTTTACCAAGGGCTATAAGATACAGTGCATTACCATATCCAAATCTATTTTCATTTTTAGGTTTATAGACTAGCCTTCCCTTAGAAGATTTCAGTTTCATTTAAGCATTATACCACACAAGAGTATAGAACAGTGCAGAACAATTGGATTAATACAAAATATTATGTACAAATTTCTGATGAATCAAGGACAATTGCTGAATCTATACATGCATAGCCACCATTATGCTCCACAGCAAACTTCTCTATCCTTCTGTATGACTGCTCTATCTGTGTAGTACAAAAAGTGTAACTTAATTAAAATGTGCTGAGTACAAGAGATAGGGAATTTCTATTGTATTTGAAGTGGGCAATATAGCATTATGTGAGAAGAAAATGTTAGCCCTGAACTGCTTAATTTTTATTAATTCATGCCAGTGTGTTGCTTGTCTGCTTGTTTGACCTTAGAAGATTTGGTTGTCAGTTGGGAAGCAAAGTGATCCTGATGATAGTATTGCTTCAACAGGTGACCTATACAGGGATGTATTAATAAGATTTTTGATGAGGTGTAATATGGAATTTTTAGAACAATATTATCTAATATTATCTTAAACCTTTTTAGTAAGATGCAGTCCCTTAGATTTGCTCCTTAAACGTAGTCAGTCCTATAGAGCCAAGCCACAATGAATGAAACATTGAGTGGGTTTTGGTAGCAACCATGAGTAAATTGGACCAGTTTTACATTTTTACAGCTATGGTCCATGTCATTTACAAAGACTGTAAATGGGAAAACATAGTATTAAACTCTGAGAAGCTGCAACAAAACTGGACAAATACCATATAAATCATTAGTATATCTAATAGACTGGTTGCAGTTCTCTAGAGCTCTAGTAAAGCACTTAGAAGCCTACAACATAAACCAGGACAATGCCAGTACCATG
This sequence comes from Protopterus annectens, assembly GCF_019279795.1. Classification (NCBI taxonomy): domain Eukaryota; kingdom Metazoa; phylum Chordata; order Ceratodontiformes; family Protopteridae; genus Protopterus; species Protopterus annectens. Next base: position 1,820,216,741 of record NC_056725.1, read on the forward strand.
ATTCTTTCTGAAACCATATTGTGAATGGGAGATATGACTCAATATGGTTAAATGTTGGAGAAGCTGTGAGTTAACACATTGTTCAGAAATTTTTGATAAGAATGTCAAGATGTCGGGTGTTAATAATTGTTTGATGATGCCAACGAGTCCTTATGGAGGAAAGCAATATGTCTTTTTCCAGATGTTGGGAACTAGGATTTCTTTGATGATGCAGATGGATAAGCAACATCAGTTGCAGAAAGTTAAATGTTTAGGCAATAAGTTATAACACAATGCTAATTCTGATTTTGTCTTGCATAGATAGTTAAATACATGTGAAGGCTAAATTAAAAACAATGCACTAAATCTTTGAGTCCTTAACCATTATTTATTTCTATATTTATTTATGGTAGCATGAAAACACATTACAATGTGAATCACAGTCTCATTGCCATATGCATCATTGAGTAAGGAGGAAGTGGGATTATGATTAATGTTTAACAGTTTTGTAATGTTACTTCAGAGCCTCTGTGGAAGGATTGCTAGTATATAAGTGCTACTGCTCAAGATAACAGATCTTTTTACAAGGTCATGTTAAATATAATACTAGGTTTTGACATTCTCAAAATTAAATCTGACTGGCTTGGACAGAGTAGGATAACTAGGGGAGAGGTGGCTTCTGTGGAACATTGTAACCTTTATTAGGGAATGATCCATGGGGGATATTTGAGACTAATTAAATCTTCTTTTCAAGGGGTCCCACTCTTTGAGACATTCAATAAAATAATTGTAAAGTCATGCACTGCATCATCAAATGGCAACTGGTAAGACAGGTTCTGCCTAATACATCTTAAAATCTCAACAAAACTACTAGTATCAAACTTTTACCTATTTTATGAAGATTAAAATCTCTCTCTTATGGATTTTGGTACAACTCCAGACAATAAATGTTGTTAGGTGTTATTGAGTTACTTGGTCGTACACCTCCCTTGTTTAATGTTGTCATATGCTTTTGAGGGGATCCAATTAGAAGTATTCTTATGATCAGAATTTATGCCTACTGCGGTTATTAGGCTTTTTGATTATGAGGCATAGTGAAGCTGAAATGAATGATAACGAGATTTATTCAGTGTGTGTTTTCAAACTACATTAGGGTCACCAGTAATGAAATGTGTACTCCTGACACCATAACTGAGATATTGAAATACTTTTTCTTTTTGACACATGGCACTAAGGGAATATATAAGTAAGCATCTGGTAGCAGCTTTATATTGCTATCTTTGAATTGTGTTAAGATGGATTTTCATAGTGGAAAGCACTTGACTTGCTTCTCAGATAAGAGCCAAGTGTGATTGTCACAAAATGAGATATAGCTACCCCAACATCTTTACGTTATCTAACTGATATTGGGATACCGTGACCTTGAGCTGAGACCTCTGAGTAATGTATGTCATGCTTTCTCCATGACTCATGTACCATCTGAATGTCAGGCTAATGATCAGACTCTGAAATGGATTAGATATCTTTAGTTCTTCATTCGTGCACTTAAGCCTGAAACCATCTGCATTCTCCCTGTCACATTTACATGGCTCCAAAACAGTGTTGTTTCATAACGAACTTCATTAGGTATAAACTTCACCAAAGAGACACAGAGATGTATTTGGCACAAAGCAAGATGAATAACACATTATAGTAACTTTGTGCTTAAAGGGCTTCTTATGGTGAGAGCAATGCACATTTAATTATAATATATCTACAATGTGTTACTAAGTTGTTTATTGATAGACAATTAAGGAACTGTATGACCCACCTAATGCAGAATCATTAATGAGACTGTGAAACAATATCCCACCTTTATAGCATGTCAGCCACTCATGATATAAATACTTATCTAGCTGTACAGGACCGTATAGGCATATACAAATAAAAAAGGGGAGAACATGAAGAAGAGACTTTATTGACATGATATTTCATTACTGGATAATTGATAGTGTATTGTGTATGATTAGTACTACAGTGAGTACTGCTAGCATGGATATTTGTCAGCTTTGTTTGCAGAGTGGAGGTAGCAGGACTGGATAGGAAAGAAAAACATCCAGACCTCTGTACCTTGCCACTTATGCCTGAATTCCCCTATAGGATTCAGGGAGCATGTGTGTTGTCATGAAAGCTGGTCAATGGTGATCAAAATTTTGTATTTTGTGTGATGTGAAAGAAAGATCAGGCATCAAAGTTCACATTATTTTGAGACTGGTGCATTAGATACTGGAGATCTTAATACATTCTTGAATGAAAGATTATGACTATACATAGTTCTTATACAGAGGTCTTAGAAATAAGTCATGTGTTGCCTTGTTACAACAGTTATAGTGACATTCTTGGCAATGTCCTTTCCTGTTCCAGTTGGTTGCCTTATGGAGTACAGTGCTTTTCCCTTTATCCAGCAGAAAAAAATGTATTCTGAAAGGAAATAATAATGTACTGACACATGAATGTATGGATGTGTATACACACACATATACATAATATGTATATGTGTGTATACACACCTATACATGCATGTATAGGTGTGTATAGGTGTGTATACACACATATACATAATATGTATGTGTGTGTGTGTGTGTGTGTGTGTGTGTGTGTATATATATATATATATATATATATATATATATATATATATATATATGTGTGTGTGTGTGTGTGTGTGTGTGTGTGTGTATGTATATATATATATATATATATATATATATATATATATATATATATAGATATAATATATATATTATAGGTTAGAAGAGAAGATGTCGATATAACCGAACGATAATGGATTAGCGGGCGCCAGAAGACCGACGCCACGGAGACGACGTGTGAGGATGCGGTGGGGCCGACAGTTGGGGGAAAGAAGGTGAAAGTGCGCGGTGGTGTGAGTAGGGGAGTGGGGAGTGTAAGGGTAGTAGTAGGTTAAGTGGGGGTTGGGGATAGGGGGAAGTTAGGAGTAGTAGGGTAGGTTTTAGGGTAGTAGTAGGTTAGTTTTTTAGTTGTTAGTTTTAGAGTTAGGGGTTAGGGTTAGTAAGTGTAGTAGTAGGTATTTTTTTGGTTAGGGTGGGTAAGGAGAGTTAGAGGGCGCGGGTTAGCTGAGTGTGCGATAGTGATGTGTGTGTGTGAGGTTTAGTGTGGGAGGGTGTGCTTGTGTTCTGTGTGTGGTTTTGGATAAGGGATGTGTGTGTTGTGTTTTTTGATTGTTGTGTGTGTGTGCAGTGTGTGGGGGTTTCGTGTTTGTGGACCTTCGGTTACTGTTTTTGTCGGGCATGAGGTGTCGTGTTTTATGGTTTGTCGGGTATGTGGGTGTGATGTTTCTGTTTGTCGGTGAAAGTGGCTGTCGATTATATATATATATATATATATATATATATATATATATATATATATATAAATATATATACACACACACACACACACACACACACACACACACACACACAGATATATATATATATATATATATATATATATATATATATATATGTCTACACATACATATATACATATATCTATAAATCATTTGTTTATCCATATTTGGTAGCTGTTGTGGATTCCTTTCAAAAACACATTTTGTTTATTGGCATGAGAGTTGTCTCTGTCCATTCAAATCGCAGATCATTGATTATTGCTGCAGTTTCCTCACATGTACTTATTTAAAATGTGCTTCTCAGACTTTGCCTTTGATTGCAGTACTGCCACTGTGGAGTTAGTAAATATAAGTAATGGGGAGGGGACAAAGCCAGAAATGTAAAACACTGAGTGTGCATTTTATTTGTGTTGCTGTGTATAACACTGTCTTTAGAAATTGTTTCTTAACTTGTATGTAGTGGTATGTGTGCTGTAGTATAGTGTGTTTATGGTGAATTAGTAGCTGTTATTTGTAATTTAGTGATAGCAGAAGGAAAGAAACCTGCTGTACTTTCCTTTGTGATCAGCAGAGATTCAGTATTGAGGATTTTTGGTGGATTGTGTGGTCAACAATGTTTTTGATGCCTTGCTTGCTGATAATTTCAGTATTTATATCTATATCTATCTATCTATAGTTTATCTACTATTGGACAAGTATACGTGCAACTGATCTCTTTATTGTTGACAGTTGTGTTGTAACAGGCAATTCCCAGGGATGGGGAATATACCCTTTATCAGGGATTTGTGCAATCTCAAGAGTTAGTATATATAATTAACAGGGGGTGTGGGGTTACACTGTGTTATTAACTCTGCATGTTCTGAGGAGTAACTGCAGGGCATGCGCAGAAATGTTTTTTCTGTTTTATTTTGAAATTACCCATGTCGCTGTAACATTCATTTAATGAACGCCATCGATATATATATATTCATTTTTTCATATTAAACTAAAGTTGGAGTATGTTCAGAGGTCCCTCCTTATATATGTGATGTAAAGTATTACAGTCAGCAGTGGAACAAGTGAAGGAAGTGAACTGCAAAATTACAAGTGCATTGTCAGGTAATTACGTGCATGTAAGAGCCTAAAAAACATGTCAGAGTATTTATATGGACAGTGCTTGTTACTGGGTCTTGTAATGCCAAGAAAAGTAAAACCTGGATGAAAAATAAACAGAAAACTTAGGATAGTGCCATCATCTAAGTTTCCTTGATTACAGCAACATTTAAATGTAACAAAAAGCACAGATGCTAGGTCAGTGTAATTACTTATGCTAAGCTTACGATTTTTTAAACCAAGTAACACAACTGTATGTGAAATATATTCCAATGAATATTTTTTGCCATTGGTTATTGTATTTTAATTGTTCTGGCTTTTCTGGTTTGGCCACTTTAGACATCAGATCCTCTGCCAGATTATATTTCTCTATGCTGCTTAAGGCCACTGTTATTGTAGTATACTCTGCTGTAGCCTTTCTTTGTGTGGGTTCTGTTTTTCTATCCAGGAAGACTTTGAGGCTCCGAGGCTTGAAATGCTGCATCACTGAGAAAAGAAACAGGTATGTTGGCCTGTTACACAGGATGGTAATTATTATCTTGTAGTTATCCCTTAACCACAATAAGCTGTTTTATATATTTCCATGACCATTTACAGTAAAGCACTGTAAGAGGCCTATCCTGCCTGTGTAATGAGGTACACCCAGTGGCGGATGGTGACTTCAAATCAAAGGGGGACTGCAGGAAACAGCATCAGCAACCCAAACACATAAACACACAAAAACATACTCGGAGGCTCTAAATAAAAATCTGCCTAAGCAGCAGAGACCTCCAAAGCAGACATCCAAGCAACCCCTACCACAAAACAATAGCCACGTAGCACATATCTCACAAAGTCAGTGTGCCACACAGTCACAGGCCTTAAGGCTAAACAACACACCTAATACAGTTGTAATAGGTGACTCTATTGTCAGACACCCTGACGTCCCACTCACCAGGCTGAACAAGGAGAGGGTCACTATAAGCTGCCTGTCGGGTGCCAAGATCCGCCACATAACACAAGCACTCAGGTCACTCCAAACCAAGTACAAATATGACTCCATCATTGTCCATGCTGGTGTGAATGACCTGAGATGTACCTCCCTGGACTACATGAAAAAAGATGTAGAGGAGCTCTTTGATCATGTAGCCCAGGCCAGTATGACCCTGACCTTGAGTAGCATCTTACCCTCACCAAGAATGATGCCGCAGTATAAAGACAAAATGATCGATTTTAACAATTGGCTAAAGTATTGGTGTCATTCAAAGGGGATCCAGTGTCTGTCAGCCTGGGATGACATGCTCGACAAGCCACATTGATTCACTAGGGACAGCTTGCACCTGTCACCCCTGGGTTTTTGAATACTGGCAAAGGCTCTTGCCTCCCCCATAGTGCCTTTTTAGGCAAGGCTCAAAAGACAAACCCACCTCCATAGACAACACAAAGAAAAATAAACTAAGAGTAATGCTGCTCAACGCCAGAAGTCTAAACCTCAAGATGCATGCACTCGAGACTCTCCTCAGTATGGAGAATATTGATATCTGTGCAGTAACAAAAACCTGGTTCAAGGCTGCCGAGAGCACCCCAGCACTAACAGGTTATAATTCATACCATGCTTTCCGGCCCCAAAACTCGGACCGAACCACAAAAGGAGGGGGAGTATCCATATTTATCAAAGATACCCACACCTCCAGGTTAGTGGCACTGCACGAAGCATCGGAGACCATCCATGTGCAACTAACAGTGGGCAAAACTGCCTTTCAGTTTGTAGCCTGCTACAGACCACCCTCCCAAACACAGGAACCTCACTCGACTTTCCTGAGAACACTGGAGAATATGAAGGTCTCTCCAAACACCATTATATTGGGTGACTTCAACTACCCAAACACTGACTGGGAAAACTACTCAAGCCCAAACACCCTCGCCCAACGGTTCCTAGAATTTATAAACTCAAATGCTATGGAACAACTGGTCACCACTCCCACAAGAGGGGAAAACATATTGGATCTGGTCATCACCAACATGGGGTTTATATGGCCCACACCAGAGGTATACCCCTCATTGGTAAGATCAGACCATAAACAAATCTCACTGGACATCCATATTCCATCCCCACCCCTAGCCAAGGAAACCACGGTGAAGAACTTCTCAAAAGCAAACTTCACACTTCTCAAAACTGTGGTGGAATCTTTCAAAGTTCCCGGGCCAGTGGAAAATACAGCCCAAAATGCAGAATCCTTAACAAAAGCATTCTATGGACACCTACAGCAATGCATGGAGCATGCTATCCCAAATAAAACCAAGACTCACTCCTCCAAAGGCAGGAGACCTGTCTGGTGGATCCTGGCCATAAATAAGCTATACAACAGAAGGAGAAAGCTACTACATGATAGAGCAAAATCCTGAAAAGGGAAGGCGTCTTTGATCAGTACTAGCAAAAAACAATGATCACTCATAAAATCATCTAAGGCCATCTTCGAAAGAAAAATTGCACAAGACACTAAAGATAATCACAAGGCATTCTTTAGTTATGTCAGAAACCTGGGAGGCAACTCCCAGATATGCTCTGAGTTAGTACAAAATGACAAAAAATACACTGAACCCACAGACATTGCCAACATCCTGGCAGAAAGGTTCAGAGCAAACTTCTCCCCCCCCTTCCCCCCAAAAAAAGCAAATGTCTATCACAACAGAGTATAGTCTTCCTGAGATCACAGATGCACAGGTGAGAGCTGCCCTCTCCAAAGCAAAAAACACAGCATCAATGGGACCAGGTGGTGTCCCGGGCTGCGTCTTACACGAGCTCCAAGAAGAACTAAACCCTCATATAAAGTGACTGTTCAATCTCAGCCTTACTAAAGGATATGTACCCAAGGAATGGCATACAGCAACAGTGGTCCCACTCCACAAAGGTGGTGCCACAACAGACCCCGGAAACTATTGCCCTATAAGCCTGACTAGCCTGGTCTGCAAAGATATGGAGCGTATCATCATGGAAATCATAAACAAAGACATTGGGAACCTCCAGACACTGGATCCTACCCAATTCAGCTTTGTTAATGGCAGATCTTGCCTCTTGAACCTGGTCAACTTCTTTGAAACAGTTACAAAAGCCATAGATGAAGGGAAGGTAGTCCACACAGCCTACCTGGACCTCGCAAAAGCCTTCAACACAATACCCCACTTGGGCATCATAAATAAGCTCACCAGCTTAAATATCAACCCCTATGTCACAAGATGGGTTGCAAATTGGCTCAGGGATAGAACCCACATGGTCAGAATAGCAGGTGCCATGTCAGACTCTAAACCAGTTACAAGTGGTGTCCCACAAGGCTCAGTCCTGGGACCTCTCTTGTTCGGTATATATTTCTCTGAGGTACAGGCTAACACAGGTGGACTATGGCTGACCAAGTTCACAGATGACTGCAAACTGGGTGCCATAATCAACTCTCCGGCTGACACAAGCATCCTCCAAAAGGGTCTCACAGAGATGGATAACTGGTGCCAGAGCCATGGCCTAAAGCTAAATGCCAAAAAGTGCATAGTCATCCCCTTTGGGAAAAACAAAGTGCCCACAAATTACCACATAGGTGGTAATCCATTAAGTATGGAAGAAGTAATTAGGGACTTGGGGACCCAAGTAGATAGCAATCTCTCCTTTGACAATCACGTTGCCAAAGTGGTTAGAAAGACCTTCTATATAGCCCACCTTATCACGAAGGGGTTCACATCTAGATCAAGAGAGGTCATTGTGCCCCTCTACTCATCACTTATCAGGCCCATAATTGAGTACAATGCCCCATTTGGGTTGTACCTTACCCGACACCTGCAGCAACTGGAAAGACCTCAAAAGTATCTCACCAAGAGGATCAAGGGGCTCAAACAGATGCCCTATGCAGTCTGGCTAAAGAAACTCCAGCTCTACTCAGTTGCGTACCGCCTACTCAGAGGCGATCTGTGTCTGACGTATAAAGCCATGTCCAACCCAAAATTAATAGACATGCTTCACCTCAGGAAATCCAAATCACTTAGAGCTACACGCTCCAGGGCTTGAACCTCAGCACAGAAATAAATAGGACATGCTGGAGAGACAGATTCATATCGCAGAGGCAGCCCTCACTCTGGAACAAAATCCCAATCCATGTTAGGCAGAGCTCCTCACTGACCCTCTTCAAAAGAAATCTTGACGAGTGGATGGGAGATCGTAAGTTTACCCCTGGGATCTCTTCTGTGTCCCTGCTCAACAGAGGTACAGTAAACTAACCTTAAAAGGGCTACCTTCTGTGACTTACTATACAGAGGCACAGTCAACTAATCTAAAAGGGTGGCAAAAGCCAAACACACTCTGGCTAGGCTTATAAATGCCCTAGAGCAGATAGCCTAGTATCAACCTATGAACCTATGAATGGGTGGGGTCAATGGAAAGGGGTGTGGCCAACTAGAAAGGGGAGCAGCTATTCTCAAAACCACAAAAACTAACTTTAATTAAATATGCTGCCCTGGGTGCCAAACCATCATTGAGATTCCAATCAAGACAAAAAAGTGTAAAAGAATAAAAATATTTCAATGTACTGGCTGCATGACAGCTTACTTAATTTCTAGATGGAAACAAAAAGGTTGTGAGGTATGAAAAAATAAATTACTTTTTAAATACATTACTGGAATGCCAGTCAAAATCAAGTACAAGAAAAACAAGCAGCACTCAACTCAAACCACTTCTCCTTGCACTGCAGTTCTAATTATAATTTATATTCTGCTTTATTAAAGTACCAAGTAACATGCTGAAAGTAGCAATCTCTGTGATACCCCCACTTGTAAAAATGTTTCTTATCCAAAAAAGACTTGCTGCCTGACAACTATCTACTTGTTTCATGGGGAAAACATGATCAAAGTAAAAAAATGAACAACAAACAAGAAACAAGCTCAAGATACATTACTTAAAGTAATACTGTACAGGTTATGGACCACACATGATTGGCATTCTGTTTAGTTTACGGGTAAAGCCCTCAGAGATGACTGGAAGTCTCCAACAAGTGTAATGAGCTTCTTAAAATAATGTAATCCTGTCCTTTACTACAAATACTGTCATATGGATTTCAATACCCAAGGCTTATACATTATCTAGTTAAATATTTTCTGCATGGCAACAACAGAAAGGCTTTCAATGTTGGCAATTCTTTAACAGTATGCTTATTAAAGCTTACTTGCATCTTACGATCTCAGACAAGGTTACCTGATTTCATTAAAGCATTGCTACTTAAACACAGAGCAACAGGCACTTTCTGAGTAATAAGCATAAATCAACAGTACAAAAATATGACAGAAACCAGACCATTCTGCAAAATCAAGGACAGATGAAAAGCCACCGTAGTACTTGTGTCTACCTTGGAAGGGGGGATACTCTGCACATTTACACTGCATAACTGCTTCTTGCCTTACTTGGACACATCCAGAGTCACTACATGGGGGAGTGGGGTGCAACAAGTATGTCACAATTTGAAATGTCTCTGGCTGACTGTGATGGCCCTGACACATTTGTCATACCACTCAACCTCAGAGAAGTTGGACAAAGGCCCAAAAATAAGGACAATTTTTAAATATTGCTCTTATAAAAGAAAGATAATAGAACAGTAGGTCTTGCATTAGTATGAATTTTCTGAAGGGTATGAAATCAAACTCAAATGTCTGTCATTATTTTCTAATTTCAATCTTTAATGATTTGTCACTAATTTGCCAAAAAAAAAACACAATTTTATGAAAAATGGACCAAAAATGTGAGGCAAAAATATAAAATAGCCACACAATACAGCTGGAAACCTGTCAAAGAAGGAACACTTTTTTAATATTAGTACTGCTAACTTGAGCAGCTGACAAAATAAAAGAATCTACATGCATTTCTGAAATAAAAGTAATCAATAACTTTGATTATTACAGTTATTTCTTAATTGTAAACCCTCCATGTTTTCTTCCAAAATTGCTATTTTGCGGAGGGATTATTAGGGGAAGAGCAACATTTTGAGCCAAAATCAAGGACAGTTGAGAGGTTTGGCTATGCCTAATTGTATAAAGCAATTTATTTGCATGTACCTCTCAACCTGTTAATGCATTAAATCTGGACAAGGCCAAATATTTTGGGGGAACATATAAACAGTACTAAAAATTGCTCTTGTATAAACTGAGACAGTTGATGGAATAACAGGTCTTACTTTAGCATGCATTTTTCTGTAGGTTATGAAATCTGAAACTCAGTGTGTCATTATTTAGTGACTTAATTCCTGAATGATTTGCCAGAAAACCACAAATTTTATGAGGAACAAACTAAAAATAAGAAGCAAAAATCTATTCATTCTGTGAAAAGCTGGACATTTGGGAGGTATAGTTCAGCTGGGGCTGTCTTCGAGTTTACTGCCCTTCCCCCTCACAAAATCATTGTCGAATGGAGCCTCCCCCTGCAGCCATTCCAATGATCCATTACTTAGCTATTTCACTCCATTTACCATAAACACTAACGTGCATACTGATTTACTTCTATGATGATTTGGACTTCATCTGAAAGTTTTATTTTGCATTTTACAGCACACACTAAGGCATCTGCTAAACAAAGCAATGCAGTCTCACAATGAAAACAGACTTAGCATTAAAACTTCTCTGCCCTTGACATCCTCTCACATTCATTGAAATAGCATTGAAACCCACATTCTAAGAAAATACATTTTGCCACTGGTAGATAAGATTAACTTTGGGCTGTTTTCAAATCATAGGCCCCTTGCACATGAAACATACATGTGCTCTTTGATACACCTTCCTGATTGTACTAAATTATATTCCTTGTACAATACAGTACAGTTGTTAGTGGGCATTTTAAATTTATTGCTTTGAACAATTTTCCAGTAAACAATGAAACAAAACACATGCACCAATAATGACAAAACTGCCCAATTCAGAACATTTTTCCAGTAAATAATGAAACAAAAATGCATGCACCAATAATGACAAAACTGCCCAGTTCAGAACATTTCCATCATAAAAGTCTACTCAAACTTCTACAGTCCACCATTATCAGTAAATATGCACAATCTCTGAAGAAGTAAGTCATCTAAATAATTCCACATTAAAGAAATCTGTAACTAATGAAAAGGTTGCTGCTAGCAAACACCTTTATATTTCATGGTTTCATCGAAATATAGTGTCTGTTGCCCCTGAGGAATAAATTGCCTATATTACATTAAAAAAATGATAAGCTAGTAATATTGCAATAGGAAATGGATGGCAAACTGATAACAGGCTCATAGTTAGTATCTTCGCCAAAGAGGACATTTTCAGTACGGCAGCATCCACCTGTTGTGGGAATAGAACCCACAGCCCTCTGCATCAAAAGCAAGTACACAACCTGTTGTGCTATTAGCAATGCAAGCAGACTCAGCCTAAGAAGCATGAATATTCTCTTCCCCTGCAACTCTCAGCTCCTTGTAAAATCTACTCAATACTCAACTGCATCTCAACTTCACAGCACAAGAAATATGGAAAAAGTCAACATTTATCTGGGGGGGGGGGGTCAAAAACCCAAAAACCAGGGACACATTAAACATTCCAAAACGAAAACAGTCGTTGAACCAAATGAGAAATCAGATGCAAAATCCAGAGAATACAAGAAAAAGAAAAATAATCTGGTTCCACACAGCAGTGAAGATCAATATGTCCTTTATTCTAGTAGGTAAGCGTTTTCTCGGAATAACATCCGCTTTATCAGACCAAAGTTGGTCTGTTGTTGTTTAACTATATTGCTTCTCAATAAGTCCTCCTCAGGACGAAAAAACTCATTCAAAAGTTTCATATAACGGAGTACCGGAAGAAGGATCGTTTTCAAAATTGTATATCCGGTATTGAGAATCTGCTAATGCTGTTTGAAGCAATGGAAGACTCTGAACCGAACGGTGCTGAATCTTCCAATTTGTCAAGCTTAATGGAAGCTTTTAGTACTCTGGAGGCTGACTTACTAAAGCTGAAAAGGATGCAATTGCAGCGACAAAATTTTGAGGTTTGTTTACAGAGAAAAATCGTACCTCGAGGGCTGCGCATTCTTAAGATGCTGACTACAGGTAACTTGTGTCCAGAACTTTTGTTTAAATGGCAGCAGCTAAATATTGAACTGAGCATGAATTATATGAAACTTTTGAATGAGTTTTTTCGTCCTGAGGAGGACTTATTGAGAAGCAATATAGTTAAACAACAACAGGATATTGTTGCAATGTATCCAAAAGTTAATGTTGATCCAGGTATGGAGAGACTATTGGACAGTGTCCTGCTATATGAAAAGAGACTTCTTGAATTGAAGAAGAACAAGATTTCTAGAGACAGTAATGACTTCAGACTAGGCCATGTCTTTACTTGGCCTAGGGCTAATGTCAGTCGTTTAACTGGTGTAAATGAACATAGACAACAGGTTCATTATGCTGTTAATGAAATGGTCGCTACTTCTTCTAATTCTGTGATTAATAATGCTGAAGTAGATGCTGTGAGTAGGAATGTTGTCGGTAATGCAGGGGTCACAAATATGGAGGGTACCTCGGCAGGGATAAGGAATGTTGAGCAACTTAGTACTAATGATCCCATTGTCCCTGTAGGGAATCTGGAAGGTAATAGTAGTGTAACTCCATCCACACAGGGGCCAGTTATGGAACAATCAGTTAGGAGGAAAACGAGTCCTCCTTCAAATGAGAGAATACATTGTCTGAGTCCATTTGCCCCTTTCCCAATAGACCTACAACATCAAGCCAACAGGCAGAGGTCATTCAGCAGAGGGAGGCAGAAATGGAAGGGGTCGGGAGGGGAACACACGGGGCCCACTTTAAAGAAAATGTGGGAGCATGTGGAGAGTCATTAGTACTGAATTTATCTAGTAAAACTCTGACAGAGGATGAAATTCAGGTCTTGAATAAAGGCCTAGCCTTCATTCCCACTAGTAAGAGTGATTTATCGGACACTATTATAGATCTCAAATTATTTACACATAATGTGCAGCTAAAGATGGATTTTGGCTTGAATAGTAGTGGTGGTGTTAGAAGCTTTCATGCGCCTAGTACCTATGTCCCTGTTTTACATCCTGTATTGGATGTTTTTGCAATGTTGGTTGAAGATGATATTCATAGGTTTAGTTCAATGGAGAGCACTAAGTATATAAGGAGGAATAATTTATCTTATAAACAAAGGGCAGCTTTGAGAGGTTTAAGCAATGATGGTTGCGTAATTATAAGACCAGCGGATAAAGGTGGCCCAGTAGTAGTTCTGGACCGTGAAAGGTATAAGATAAGTATGCATCAGTTATTAGGAGAGAACAATTTTTATTCTCCAATTAATATGGCAGATGTGGAGGATAAAGTCCTAAAGCTTTATGATATGTTGGATGACATTTTAATGAGTAAGTATATTAACTTTGAATTGTATAAGTTTTTAAGTGTGAATAATCCTTTAATCCCTATTATCCAGGGACTTCCAAAGGTTCATAAGAATTTGGAGAACCCCCCGATGAGACCCATTGTTTCGGGATGAGGGTGGGTGACAGAACCTTTGTCATTGTATAGTGAACATTATTTGAGACCTTTAGTTGATGCTAACTCACATGTTTTAAAGGACAGTAAGCAGTTTTTGATTAGTCTTTATGAGTATATGAGGGGTGTTGATTATGATGCATCATTTATTTTAGTTACATTAGACATTACTAGCCTCTTCACTGTTATACCCAGTGATGAGGGTGTGGAGAAAGTACAGAATTATTTGTCGGTACATTCAACACTGGACTTGAATATTGTTGATTTAAGTACTCTCTCTTTAGAGACAGTTCTACAAAATAATGTCTTCCTTTTTGAGGGCTCACTGTATAATCAGAATGATGGTGTAGCGATGAGCACTTCGTGTGCCAACAGCTACGCCAACATTTTTATGGCAAGTTGGCAGGAAGATATTTTGTTCCAGCTTGACAGCTTTAAAATTAATGTGGGTTTTTATAAGCGTTTTGTGGACGATTTGTTTGTGATATGGAAGGGAGATGAAACTTCTTTATACAGGTTTGAGTCACAGGTGAATGAATTGACTGATTAGCTTAGTTTTACAATGAATTGCTCGCGACAGGCAATCTCTTTTTTGGATGTATCTATAGAAAGACTAGGTAATGGTCTTTTAAATACGGGTGTACATAGGAAAGCATGTTATAGGAATACCTTATTGCATAGGGGGAGTATGCATCCCCAGTATGTATTTAAAAACGTTGTTAAGGGACGGGCAATGAGAGCATCTAGACTGAATCCAACGCAAGAAGGTTACATACAAGAACTACTTGATCTGAGGGGGAGACTAATAGCTAGACAATATGACACATATGATGTAGATAAAGCCATTGAGGAAATTGATATGGTCAGGATGACTAGAGCTAGTCCGTATTTTTCTGGTATAAGTGCGCAAGTTTCGAGAGAGGAAGTGGTTCAGTGCAATGCCCCTATAGTGAAGGTGCCTATGTTTTATACTGTGGACACACCTGTGCTAAAAGGAATAGTGCAAAAACATTGGGATGTCTTGTTATTAGATGAGACTATTAGAGGAATAGTGGGGAGCGAGCCTACATTTCTTTTTAAAAATAAGAAAAACCTTAAACAGTTGTTATGTTATCCCTGTTTGCAGACAAAGGACATCGGTAATAATCCTGCTAAAGGGACACTACATTGTAAGAGATGTAATCAATGTGCTTCAATTGTTATTAGGGATAGCTTTATTCACCCTGTTACCAATTATGTTTATAATTTTAATGTATCAGCGAATTGTGGAACTGAGAACGTTGTATATCTAGCTAGATGCACCTCCTGTTTTGCGTTCTATATAGGGAAAACCAATAGGAAGCTCAGGGAAAGAGTCAGGGAACATTTATACCATATACGCATTGAGACTGAGCACAATGCTTTAGCAAGGCATGTACTTGCTACTGATCGAACGCACAAATTTAAATTTTCAGTCTTACAAATTGTCTCCCCTGGGGTTAGAGGTGGTGACATTAAGAATTACACTGAAACTTGTGAAATGAGATAGATTATCAGGTGTAGAGCTGATAGAACTCCCGGACTCAATGAGAAAGTACCTATAAAGCCAATATTATACAACAGAAGGTTGAAAACAAACAAGTAGATTATGTGCATACAATTGATTATGGTTGTTTTCAGTGTGTTTAGCCATGTTCATTCTATATTTGTACTAGGATGTCTTTATATGCTGTATATTTTTTGGTGAAGTATTTTTAAGGAAACCTTTTAGCAGAATGACAGTTCTATGTTCTAATGATAGACTGCATTAATTTATTTTAATGTTATCGCATGTGAGTTTTACGTATTAATAAGGATTTTTAAAGTTTTTACAGGATTAGGTTTAGTCGAATAGCTTTCTATCTTAGTGCTATAATGTTTGAATTTGTAGTTATTTAATTATTTGGCAGGATGTGATGTCACTCTTAATTAGAAAAAAGAGGTATTTATATCATTGTTTTTAACTGCATTTTATAGTCTGATGAAGCCATTATGGTGAAAGCGCTTACCGGGTTGTAAAAATAAAAGTGTTTTCTATTATAAGTTATTTTCAGTGTTCTCCTTTAAATGAAGTTATAAGACAATTTGCTGTGTTATATACTTTCAAAGATGGCCCTGGCTTGTTTCCATGAATGGACTTTTTCACAGTTATTTGGGCATATTTATTGCTTTATCATTGCCTTCTTAGCCATGTTGACCCCTTAATAAGAATGCTAGTTGAACTCAGGTCATCTGGGTCATAGTCAGAATTTTGTTTTATATGCTATGCAGATGATCCCAGCAAACAAAGCTGCTTTTATCTATAGTAGACTATGTGAAGACTAGCATAACCTACAATTCCACTGTAAACTCTGAGCTACCACCTAACTCATATCCAAAATGGCTTCTTATCCAGCTACGGTACCGAAACACAACATCTAGTTAATATGCACAGATGTCCAATGTGCTGAAATGGAGAATTCAGACAAACACTGTGGGAAGTAATACTTTGATTTTAAATGTAAAGTTACAGCTATATCATTGGGTAGATAGTATAGTAGTTTGCTTTACCACAGAAAAGGGTATGATTGTCACACATATTAGAAAATTATTAATCTCTGTAGTATTTGAATTGTGATTAATAAATACATAACAGTGTCAGCTTCTTTATTTTATTGATACAAACATTTATTTGGGGTGTGTGGTTCAGCTGACTTCATTACAGGCTTCCTGGATTCCAAAAAGCTTGGAGGGATAAATAAATGCACACATACATAATTAATGTGAAAGAAGCCCTTACAAACCAGACTAATCTTAATGCAACCTAGATAGCTGTTTTAATTTTTTTTTTGGGGGGGGGATACTAAAATTAAGTGTATATGACACAGAACAGGAATACATTTCTAAAAGGAAGTTTACTTTACTGGTTAATATGCTACAAGCATGGGTATAGAAGAAAGGAGCAGAATATAGAAGAAATGAGCCAGAGTATGACTATAATAATAAAACGTTAATGAAACCAATGTGTAATAAAACCAACAATAAAATTTTATCATGTAAGTGCTTTTGCATCAATCATAGATGCTTCCATCAGACATTAAAAACATAATAACAGATAGTATCAATTTAAAGATAGTTCAAAAGTATCCAATGAAAATATAGTTAGATAAACTTCTAGTTTTCAGATGTGATCTTAGAGACACAATTGTTCAACCCATATCCCTTATCTGACTGTAAAGTCACGATCCATTTAACTTCTGTTTGTTCAGTCTTAGTCAAGTCACCCAATCTGTCTAAATGCATTAATCGAATAACCTGAAATTTGAAACAATGAGTCATGCCCTCTTTATTAATATGTCTTGCTAAGGTGTTAGTTTCTACCTTCTTCGTATTTCATTAATGTGCTCCCTAATCCATTCCATCAAAGACCTGTTGGTTTTCCCAATGCAGAAAGCTGGGCATACTTTATATCTAGCTAAATAAATCAAGCTGCAAGTAGAACAATCGGTATATTGTCAAAAATATATTTGTTGCCTGCGGTCGGGTGTATGATGGTATCATTCTCAATATACATACATGCAGTGCAGTGCATGCAAATAAGTACCTTGTCTCTGAGAAATAACTCTACTGTTGATAGACTTATCATAACAGTTATCATTTCAGGTTTGTTTTATTCTTAAAACTAAATGATGGTTCTGAATCCACAACTTCAATTATTTTCTCATCCGCAGTTAATATATGCCAATTGGCCCTGATGATGTTGCACAAAAGGCTTCAATGGCAACAGATGCACCTAGAAGCATGCATCAACTATAAGGTCATTCTTTGATGCTTGAAGGTGTTCAAGATGCCAACATATGGACAGCAATACCCAGATTTACTATGAAGATGGCAAAAACATGACCTCGAGACTAGTTTTGGCTACATGAAATTGCTTATAGAGTACTTTAAACCCATTGAAGAGACTTTGTTTAATGAGATAAATTCTAAGCAACAGGGGTTGATTAATTTATATCCAGTAGAAGTACTCAATGCAGCTTAGCAAGAATTAACAATGCCTATGTTTATGAGGCAAAGCTGCAAATTCAGAAAAAATGTAAACTCAATTGTGATGTTACAGACTTTAAGAATGGGACAGTATTCTCATGGCCTAGGGCAGCGATTCGCTGAACAAATCCATCTAGTAATGTTACTTCTGTGGTTGATCTGGTGATACCTCTTCTACAGCAGACAACAATGTTTTAGTTTCCAATCCACTGTAACACCTTTTACATCTATAGTTTCACCTCAGTCCACATTGGCTATATCTGATGTTAAATGGAAAGCTGGGGCTCCTCCCACTTTAGAGTTTCCTCAGGTTTTTCATTCATTGCCGATACCTATAAGGGATCCTCCTCCAGAAAGGTCTGAGAGTCAGGGGAGGAAGAGAAGCAAACCATTGACGGATCATATTTCACATCATATGATCAAAAAGATGTGGACTCAAGTGGAGATTCGTTGATTTGGAACATGTCTGAGTTTTGTTTGTCTGAACATCACTGTTCTGATATAAAGGAAATGATTATTAATGTCAAGATGTACACTAGAAATGTCATGTTCAAATTACTCCTAGGTTTACAGCCTGACCATCAGACAAACTTTAGAAAACCAAGTACATATATGCCAACTCTTCACCCCCTTTTGGAAGCATTTTTAAAGTCCTGTGAAAGAGACTTGATTGATTTTAGGGACAATAACTCTAAAAAGAAAAAGTTCACAAATCTTTCTAGAGAAGAAAGCATAGCTTTGGATGAACTTCAGAATTCCACAGAGGTTCTAATACAGCCAGCATACAAAGGGGGTGCTATAGTTGTGATGAACAGAGAATACTGTTGTTAGAAGATGAAAGATATGTTATCAGATACTTCTGTCTGTGGTACTTTACAAAGGGTGGATGATGATGCTATAATTAATAGATGACATGATGATTTGTTTGACTGTCTTATGTGCAGGAGTTTGATGCTAGAGCTATACAGGTATTTTTATACTGACCAACTGGTTATACCTGTTATACAAGGCCTACTGAAAGTTCATAAAGATCCATTTGATCCCCCATTTAGTCCGATCATTTCCAGCAGGAGTTGACTGACTGATCCATTGTCCATATATGTTGACCCTCAGTTAAGACCTGTTTTTAGTTAAGTTGTCCACTGTATTAAAGGATACAATGGACTTTCTGAAGTGTTTTTTAGATGAACAGGGTTTTTGTGGCATTAGACACTTGTTCATTATTTACCTGTACCCCTAATGATCAAGGAATTGAATTTACAAGAATATATCTTGAAAGTAATAGTAGCTATACAATCATATTTCTCTTATTTGCATGCTTGTTGAATCCGTATTAGAAAACAATGTATTCTTATATTGCAGTCAGTATTTTATACAGAAATCAGGAGTGGCTATGGACAATTCATGTGCCAACTCATATGCCAATATTGTGATGGTGCAATGGGAGTATTAACAGGTTTACTATTGAAATCTCAAAAGTAAAAATAAAAAAGGTACTTATTAGTGAAGTAATTCGCTGAAAGTACACATAACGCAACCTTCCAAATGTCGAAATTCAGCTGTTAATGCCGAAAATGTCAGACATGACATTTTTGGCACTTAACAGCAATGCCACCCTTGCTGTTACTCCCTAACTAGCACACCTAACATCCAGATTATGCAGGGCACCACCCTTTGGGTGGCTGCACCCCCACACCCCCCAACTATATATTCCAACTCCAAGATCGCACTACAGTAAGGAAAGGGATGTATTTCCCAAACCGCACTGTACTGCGATCCCTGTACATCCCTTCGAATGCTATATTTGCGAATGCACAGTTCATTCACAAATATAACATTCGGTCATGTAACCTGCACACATATGAAGTATTCAGACATCTGTAGTTCGAATACTTCATAGCCATGCAATGGTACAGCGACATTTCAATGTTAAACTGTCTGAACATATTTTGAACAACATTAGTTTTAATAGCTACATTACATTCTATTGGTGATTTGTCGATGACACTAGTATCATTTGGCAGGAAGTTCAGACTCTCTTGATGACTTTTTAAGTCATCTTAACTCCACGACTTCATTCTTACATTTTATTATGACTAGATCTAAGAATTGTATGGAATTCTTAGATGTTAAATTAATTAGAGAGAAGTTCACCACAAAATGAAAAGCCAGCGATTACCTTTCCGGATGTTTAATAAAAAAACAATGTCCAATATAATCACAGTCTCTGCACTGAAAACGGCTGCTATAAAATAGCTGGTACACACAATAAAATGTCCTTCCAAAGTTTTCAAAGCAAACACAGCATCACACGGTAAAATTCTGTTACACAGACTCAAAGCAAACACCTATATGACTCCTCTAGTTCCTCGGCTTTTCAGCCTTTACAGAGTATACTCTTGATCAGTGATGATGTAGCATTTATGGAGACAATGAAGGTCTTTGATAGTGAATTGCAAACTAGAGGTTACAAACATACAAATATTATTAGGTCTATAGCTGAGGTAGATAGGAGGGGTAGGAGGAAGTCCTACTTCTCTGGGAGCAATATAGATTTAGGTATTCTTTGCACCAGAAGTGCTAGATCATATTGGTATTCTAAACCTGAAGCGAATATTGCATTCTCTTTGGATACTCAGTATGTATGTTACATCATCAGGGCCAATTGGCATATATTAACTGTGGATGAGAAAATACTTGAAGTGGTGGGTTAAGCACCATCATTTAGTTTTAAGAATAAGAAGAACCTGAAACACCTACTTTGTTATGATAAGTCTTTCAACAGTAGAGTTTATTTCTCAGCGGCAGGGTATTTATAGCTGTAAATACTGCACTGTATGTATGTATATTGAAAATAATACCTTCATACACCCGACCACAGGCAAGAAATATATTTTTTCACATTATACTGATTTTTCTACTTGAAACCTGATTTATTTTGCTAAATGTAAAGTATGCTCAGCTTTCTATGCTGGGAAAACCAGCAGGTCTTTGAGGAAATTAATTAGGGAGCACATTAATGAAATACAAATGAAGGTAGAAACTAACGCCTTTCATAGATCATAGGAAGTTAGTAGGCTATTGACCTTCAGGCCCTTATAATCTTAGCCAAGAGTTTAGCCCATGTTTAGACAAGTCTGCATTCAATGCCCCTGTCCAGCAGGGACACGGGTGGAATCCCAGGGGTGTATTTTCTGTTTCCTATCCAGTTATCCAGGTTGTGCTTAAAAAGGGGTAAAGAGGTACTCTGCTTGACATGGAGAGGGAGTCAAATCCACAGATGGGGGAGTCTTTGGGACACAAATCTGTCCCGCCTACAAGTACTGTTGATGTCATAGATTGGGTTGAGGCTGCATAGTTGGCCTATGCCTAAGGCCGGCTATGTGTGCAGGGTACTCGAGTGGAGCTTGACTTTGCAAGGCATATTAATAAAGAGGGCATGAGTCATTGTTTCAAGTTCCAGGTTATTCAATTAATGCATTTAGACAACAGATTTGGTGACTTTGTGAGTAAGACTGAACAAACAAAATTTAAATGGATCATGACTTTACAGTCATATAAGGGATATGGGTTGAATGACTGTGTCTCTTTAAGACCATATCTGAAAGCTAGAAGTTTATGTAACTAGATTTTAATTGGATAATTTGAAATTATATATCCTTAAATTGCTACTGTGTGTTATTATGCTTCTAATGTCTGATAAAGCATCTATGATTGCTGCAAAAGCACTTACTTGATAACATTTTACTGTTGCTTTTATTACTCGTTGGTTTCATTAATATAACTATGTTCCGGCTCATTTCTTCTATATTCAGTTGCTTCGCTTTGTGATTGAGCTGTTTTATCGGGAGCAAGATTTTTGTTGTTTTTCACAAACATGGGCATGTAATAAAACCATCAAAGTGACAAATTTAGTTATTCTAAATTATATTTTGTAGCAGAGGTTTCTGTAGTATTCTGATAATGTTTAATATAAATACAGTCTATACTTTTGATTCTCAGCTAGAGCATCTTCTGCGTGGAGACATGCGTGAACGGGCGTACCTTTGTTGAAGGTTGTGCATCAGGGATGGTAACTCGGCATGTAAAATTCAACTACCAATCATTAGCGGACCGGAGTTCTGCTTTGGCGACCCCTAACCGGGAAAAGCCAAAAGACACAACAACAACATTTAGCATTAACTTTAACATGTACTTGTTAACAGCTGTATACCCTTTACATGAAAATTTTCATACAGGCTTGTCAGTAGTACAGCTCACATATGCTATACAGGAGCACTACAAGCACTCTAGTCCCAAGCACTTGAAGACTCCTGTCTTGATGTCAGTCATTTAAGTATCTTATAGCTCGGTTAGGCTGCTGCTCATACTCACACTTAAGTATGAGTTCAAGCAAGCAGCCGCCAAAGCTTACCTGAGCACATTATATGAGTTTGAGCAAGGTAAGTGCAGCAGCCATGATGAGAGAGTGGGAGGTGATCATGTGAATTAGGGGAGGGTAATGGTGTGGATTAGGGGAGGGTGATGGTGTGGATTAGTAGAGGGTGATGGTCTGGATTAGTAGAGGGTGATGGTCTGGATTAGGGGTGAATGATAGTGTGGATTAGGGCTCCTGTTGGGATGGGAGTTTTAGGTCTAAGGAGCCGGAGGGGGAGTTAGGTTTAGGGAGCAGGAAGGGGGAGTTTAAAGTTAGGGAGTGAGAAGGGAGTCATAGGGTTAGGGAGCAGTAGGAGAATTTTAGATTTAAACAGCAGGAAAGTTGTCATCGGATTAGAGAGCAAGAAGGGAGTCTTAGGATTAGTGAGCAGGGTTAGGAAGCAGGAAGGAATTTTTTGGGTTAAGGAGTGGAAAGGGAGTGTTAAGATAAAACTCTGGCTGGGCTATAGATTGTTATTGGATAGAGTGTTGTGAGGGCTGAGTAGTTGCAGGAGATTGAGTTAGTGGGAGTTTGAGCACTTGCCTTTTCAAGCAAGTAGTAGCGAGTAAGTGTGACAAGAGCTGCTGGCAAGTGAGCACCTGAAGTAGATCCATAGTATGCAGTTGTGTAAATGTCTCTCACTAGGCAGACTACAGCACAGAGTTCCTAGATCAATGCACCTACTGTATTTAATATTCAGTTTCATGGCATGCATGATTATGTAATACATAATAATAATAATAATAATAATAATACAATGCAATTTAGGTTTCCAGAAAACATAGGATTTTTTTTTGTACTGGACCAGTTTTATTTGCATTTCTATCTGTGCCTGGATGAGAGAGGTGGTGGGAAAACTCTCCTGTATATAAGGTAGTAGTTTAACAGTTC
Organism: Protopterus annectens; assembly: GCF_019279795.1. NCBI lineage: Eukaryota > Metazoa > Chordata > Ceratodontiformes > Protopteridae > Protopterus > Protopterus annectens. The sequence continues at coordinate 1,820,240,100 of NC_056725.1, forward strand.
CAGCTTGATATTTACTTGGCCCCAACACTATTATACAAAGGCAACTCCAAGTTTTATAAAGTTCCAACTATGACCCAGAGGCATCAAAAGAGCTGGCTAATGCTGGTCAGTAGTGTGCTCAACCTCTCTACAGTAATAATTTTATGTTAAGAGGTAGTGATCTGTATATCTAACCTGTAACATTAGCCCTTTTTTCCTTACAGACAAAGGAATTCTTAATTCAACTGCCACTGAACTTTAATTTTAGTTTAATCCATATAAACAATCTATCTGTTTGAAGTATCAATGTTTATGCCTATTTCTCCTACCTAAAGATGTGTGTTGAGTTTAGAAATATTTGTTAAATGTCAATTCTTAACAACCTTTGACTGTACATCATTTTAGCTATTACTTTATTGCGTAATATACTGTGTAAAAAGAAATATATATATATATATATATATATATATATATATATATATATATATATATATATATATATTTATTTATTTATTTATTTAATTCAGTGATCGCCATAGTTCTTATTCTTTTTGTCAATCCTCAGTGGATGGCTTGGACTTGTTTTTATTACTATGCAGAAATGCACAAGTTCTTTTGGGTTTACCTTCATGATCATTTAAAATATGTTCATCAACATTATTGCTTTAAATTATATTTATTAATTGATAAAGCAACACTTCCTTGACTGTATTCTTTAAATTCAATTAATCTTGATATTTTTTTTCCCAGTGAGAAATTAAATAAAATGCAGTCATCAATCATCAATCAGACAAAACTACCCACTTCAGAGCATGTTAACCATAACAAAGCTGCTCATACTGTAATCATTCTAATCAAATAATGTGGATATGTGTAAAACAATGAATAAGAAACATAATTACTGATGTCTGCCAGTTTTTGGTTTTTATGCTAATATCTTAAAGGCCTCTTGCCCAATCAGTAGTTTTAAAGGCAAACCCCAAAAGGTTAGAAGGTTCAATGCAATGAACTGTTTATTTATTTATTTATTGGCATTTGATTACCAGGACAGTCCAACTGGGTAGAAGCCCATCTTCAGTGGAAGCCCAGGGAGAAAAGCCCCAAATTATTAAAAGAACAATGATTTTACTATATTAAAAAATAAAATAAAAAATACACTTTAAAATAAATTGGACATAATATAAAAACATTGGTTAAGAACTGATGCAAGGTATATGGCAATCATTTAATACTTGCAGAAATTTTAGACAGTTTGTAGAGAAATTAAAGGTAAGTTAGTCTAATACAAATATGAATTGTAATATGAAGTGAGGAAAAAACAGGTTTATGATATATATAGAGAGAGAAAGCCAGAGAAGAGAATTAGAAAGAGGTAAGGAAGTAAGTGAAGAAGGGAGAGTAAGGAAGTATAAGGAAAGAAAATGTACTTGTTCACATTTAGGGATATAGTTTGCCCTGCATTTGAGCAAGAACAGAGCCACATTTTAGCTAGGGAGTCTTTCAGAGTATTTTTTCACACCTCTATTGAATTGTCAAATTTACATTTATACAAAAGTAATCAAACTTTATTAGGAAATTAACATTAACAAACATTATACTTTACATATATTACTATATATGATATAACCTAAGCAACATTACATAAATTATTCAATTCCTGACCATTTTTTAATTAAACCATCACTTATGACATAAGTAGTCATACATATATATGAATGAAAACAAACCACGCCGTCTCAATCCTATTTGCAAGTGATTTACATCACATACCATGTGGACACACTCCCATTTATAAACATTATACATCACTTATAATCTACCCAATAATTTTCAGTCAAATATTACATAGCTCATTTAAGTTCTGTCTTCTTTCAAATCTCATTCCTCCCCTGTGTGTATTGTTCTCACAAATCCCATTTTCCTATGTAGTTTGCTCCTACACTTTTTCTAAAGATCTCAATATTGTATTCACTACTTCTAATATAGTCAGTTTAGTTTTTCATTTCCATTTTATAGTAATTGCTTTTTCGGTAGCCACCATAATTAGACACAGCAAGGCCTTACCATGTCTAGGCAATTCCGATTCTGTATCATAGATCAGAAAAATCATCTCCCTCTTCAGACCAATCTGCCTACCCAACATCTCCACCAATTCATCCCACAGTAATCCATAAAGTCCGCTACCCACTGCACTCCCAGAAAATATATTCACAAGTACCTCTTTCTTTCCCATCACACCTCCAACATTTGCTGTCTACCTGAGGAAAAATTCTCTGGAGTCTACTTGTACTATAAAAATATGTATGTAAACATTTTCAGGCAAAAATCCTAAATCTTTCAGATTTTGTTGCATATTTGAGAGACATACATATATCCTCCCATTGTTTCCTTGTAAATTGCTTATCCAGTCCCTCTTTCCAATCTTTTCTAACCACCTCTCATTGATTCTTATAGTTATCATGCAATATTTTTATGCTCTACTAATTATTCCTTTTTAATGGCAGCTTCTCTTCCAGATTCTACTAAAAACTCTACCAGTGATGGTCTTTCATTTAGGACTCCCTCTATTTCTTTCTGTTTGCCTATACTCTGATATTGGAAAAAAACTGGCAAAGAAACCAAGGTATTGGGAGCAAATAACTAGAGAGGGAAATGAAATTGAATGGAAAGAGGCCAAGAATTTATTTGGAGTGCCGGATAGAGATTTCCTTCCCTATCAAGGACTGATGTCAGAATGTTTCAGAGTGGTTTTGAAAGATGGGAGGGTGGGTATAGACCTGATGGATACAAATAAGGGGTTTCCAGGCCTTAGCAACCTTGCATGAGTATAGACAATGTCCAGCACATTTGCTAGGTTTATAGACAAACAGGAGTTCTTGGTCACTGGATCACAATGACCCATTGGGGACATAGTTGTCTAGTATGTTTTTTCAGTGTTAGACAGGCAGATGGACACTGGATAATTTTATAGATAATAAGAAGTTGTGTTTATGTTAGTTGATGTGGCAGTTCTAACCAATTTGCCATCTCCTCCTCCCCCCTACTCTGCTCCCCACCTTTTTTCTCACTCCCTGCCTACTCTGGTTCTTCTCCTCCCTCCTTCTGCCACCATTTTTTACTGATACCTATTCCTATTTGCATCACTAGCCTCTCCTGCTCTATGACCCTTCTCTTCTACCACACTCTAATCTTGACTGTATAGTCCTACCTCCAGTATTCTCCCTCCTCCTTCTTTCAGTACCCCTCCTCTTCCTTTCACTTCATGCCTGGATCACTCTCTCTCTCTCTGATACCTGTGCACTTCACTACACTTATGCATAGATTTGTAATTTCCCATAGCAATGTATTGATTTTCAATCTGCATCCTGTGCTTGTAAGACACATAATAGTATATTTATATGTTTAATTTCTCTCCTCTTCATACATTATACAAAATTTAATCTATTTATGCTATATTTACCTCCTCTTGATTTTTATGATTAAATGTTGTACTGATTTTATGTGGAAATATTGTTTTTGTAACAACTTCTTTGCTGTATTGGAGCTTTTCTCCTCATTTGTATGTGTAAATACTTTATTGACTGTAAAAATTCTTACTTGTTTATGGAGCTTTTCTCCTAGGGTCTCTGCTGAAAAAGGGCACCTGCCCAGCCAGACCAACCTGCTTGTTTAACAAATGGCAAATAAATAAATAAATAAATAAACAAATAAACAAATAAATAAAATAAATAAATAAATAAATAAATAATTTAGGCTTTTCAGTGCTATACAGTGATGGGTTTTGAATGGGGTATGTGCTGCAAATTTAGCAACATTGTTATAACATTGTTCAAGTTTAAATTTTTGTGAAGCCTGGAGGTTAGTAAGGATGGGAGTGCGATAAAGAAGAATGGGGAGGAGATAAGTAGTGGCAAGTGTAGTTTTAGTTGCATTGGTGAGAATGTTTTTTGGTGAGAAAATGGTTTAATTCAAAGTTGTCTAGGCAGCCTTTGTTTCAGTAAGCAAATAAAGATAATTATAGACCTGTCAGATGATACCCATGCACTATGTGCCAATCTAGTCAGTACTACATGCACTGTAATGAAACACAAAGTAGCATTTTTGCAATGCAAATAGCACACAAACATTTTATCTGACATTATTGTTGATATAGTACAACTGAAACACATGCCAAGTTCCTTTGTCACATGTACTGTAATATCTCATTGACACCTAGCGCATGGAGTGTAACACCTTTCACAGTTTACATAGATCTTTTTATTCCTGGGCATTTCTTGAACAATCTTGAAAATTGTGCTAAAACCTCTTAGCAAAAGAAAAGCAAATACTTTAGTAAATGTTACTGAAATGTTATTGAAATGGAACAAAGATAAATGTTGTTCAGCAAAACTCTTCTTTACAGTAATTAGTCAATGCATTCAAAGTGATTACATGAATACTGTATACTATAGTGCAAAAAAATCCTGTATTCTTCTGTAAGTTTTCACAAACATCTCTTCATTCATATCCTAGAAACTGTACAACCTAGACTTCCACTATGACCAGCACATTGTTCAGAAAGTCTTGAGCTTCCCTGTGATGCAAGCCATTCCTGCCTGATTTGTTTTAATGTTACAGAAATATGAACAGGTATATAAATTGCACCCTACTCATCTTATGTTGTACACTTTACAGTGCAAGCGTGAATGCCAGTATTCGTTATTATCATCTACGGTTCAACTACAATAGTCTGTAATTCAATTATTCCTGGTACATATTGTCTCAGCCCTTTCTTAAAGTAAGTACTTATACCAGCAAATTTAAATTTTTTTTTTCTTGACAGAACATGTCTACTTAGAGTATTATGAATTCAGATAATTATGTTCTGGTCTCCAATCATAACCAGCTTATTATGTGTTGGATACACAGATGCCAAGAAATTACAGCCAGGTGCACCTCCAATCATTTCTGCAGTTACCTCCTACTGTGCCTCTAGGCGTCAAATATTGCTTGTTCATATTTGCATTAATAATTCCAAAACCATGCTACATACACAGTATCAGAATATTTTATCTTAAAGCATACATGATGGCAAACAGTCGTATTGGTATTTCACCTTTGTCTAACGCAGCGAAAAAGAGATAGTGAATATTATTTGTATACTGTTTATTTGTATTGTAATCATTTTCATGTTTCTCTAAATATCTCAACTTTCAGATAACGCAGACAGAACTGCATAGCCTCATAAGGAAGCTCACAGCTGTATGAAGAAAATCCTGCTAGCAGTAGGTGTCTTGCTTGAATGGTTACTGAGACATCAAAAGCTGTTTATACACCATTACAACATTAATATTCACTATCTTTATTTTGGTTATTAAAATCCAGTTTAAAGCATTAAACTGAATAAATGCCACTAAGATAAAGATTCATTTATCCTGACTAGTTTGCCACTTACAGTTTTCTAGTAACACTCAATGGTTTTTGAACTCATTTTTTAAAGGCTCAAGCCACACCCACTGGGAGTTAAAAGTTCACACTGAAGAGTTGTACTGGAGGGAATGAGTTAAAAGTTTCCCTAAAAGCAATAGTGAAAAAAGACTTGGAAGTACAGATAAATGCAGTTTATGGGATTGTAGTCATTTTCTTGTGAATAAAGATAAACGTTTTAGATACTTTGCTGCAGGAAGAGATTCTCATTACAGAAAACCAGTTTGCTGTAGTGAGGAATATTTAGACTAGTACAACTTGCCAAGTACAAGAAACAGGAATCCTGTATATTTTAAGGCAGATTTAAATATAATATCGATTGGGCAATAATACCTATGCAATAGTGTAGAATGATATTCAAGCTTTAACATGAGAAAGTTTTCCTCTATGGCTTCTATGTCTTTGAGAGGCAGCAGTCAGCCTTAAATAGAAACTTCAGCAAAGCTTGGATTTTATCTGCAGTCAGCTTTTTGTGCTAATTAAATGTAAGAGCAGTGTCTTATCAAAGACCTAGTAATTTAAAGGAAGGAACTCTATGGGCTTGTTATTTAAATTCCACATCTAAGAGGGCACATCTCTAAATTTCTTACTGGTACCAAATCTAATGCACATGTCTTAACAGAGATGGTCTTAAGACATTTCTGAATCTCCATTTCCATATAAGGTTTAGGTTGCACTTTGTAAGCAGGACTGAAAGACCGTAATGGGAGGGCCACAGGAAATCTTAACCAAGTCATCTGCACATGAAATAATGCTAAAAACATGAAGGCCATCCTATACATCACATTATAACATAACTGTCTGGTACTGTACCTCCATGAACATAGTAATCATCTGAGTATAAAGAAATACTCACAGTGACATTTAAATGTTTATTTTTTCTTAAGCAATGAAAACATGTTTACAGTATCAGTGTCTGTTCAGCAGCTAAACTACCTAAAATGATTTTGTGGTGCTGAGTATAACAAATCAAATTGAAATAAAACTGTATAAGGTTATAGATGACTTATACTGTTCCGTCTTGCAATGGAGCCCTCTGGGGCCTTGGGCTAGGTGTCCAAGCAAAGTGCTCCTACTTTGTTCAGAAACTGCCTGCCCGCATCTATTGCATTGACCTCACTGGTTTCCTTATGTGCTCCAATGAAGTTGTAGGTTTCTGCCACTGAAGTTGTAGCTAAGGTGAATATTAGCATGCAAGCTGTATACTGGTCCTTTAAGACTAAACCTGATATCCCTAAGTAATAGTTAAGATCCATTCCCTGCCCATTACTACTTACTCCTTGTTCTCTGACTGATACTTAGCATTATTGGCATAGTGATATCGTTGTGAGGAGACCCCATATCCTCTTCTGCCTCTCTGCCACCCATTGCCCTTGGCCAGCCTCCATTCCCTTGCCTCCATCTAAGGTAATACCCCTCACTGATATTTCTATCCCACCCTGCACAAAGAGCAGTTCCACCAATGCTTTTGACAGTACCACCTTTATTTCTACTCCTCTGTCTCTTATTACTTGTATAACCAATCACACCCCTTGCCTTAAAACATACTCTTCAAAACCATATAGGACCCTAAATGTTGTTCAGAATCTCATCTGTCTTACTGGTATTCCTTTTGCTCTTCATCTGTGTACTGAACCCCTCAGTTTTCACTTAATAATTAACTACTTTCTGTTCCTCAACTGTAACAGACTGACACTTCTAGCTTAGCAGTGCAGACACCTGTCCACATCTGGCGTGTTGGAACCTAGATGCTCACTCTTCCCTTACAATAGATGAAAAACGTACTCAACATCCCCACCATGAAGAATGTGGTTAGCATTCCTGGGGCAAACTATAATTTAAGACCCTTTATCACAAGAAAGACTTGGTTTGTCATGGAGGCAACCACTCTTAATTTTTGGCCAATATGCAACATGTATTCTGAACTACAAATCTGGTTCTTTGCCAGACAGGTTGTGGGTTGGAGCTAAATGTTTGAAGTGCTGCATTTTAGTACTAGAAGTATTACTCACAAATTAACTGAGCTTGAGTCTCCATGAGTATTGTCCACACCAGACACATGCCAAGTATCCATTGCTTGGTTAAAGACTCCTGTTTAGCCATACAATGAAAATCTCTAGTTACAACTTACCAAGGGCTGATAAGCTGCATGGATGATATTATGGTGTGTTTCTGCATGTAAAGGACTCCATTCAGCAAATGCCACTGCACTCATCAAGATATCCCACTCTAGTCCTTGGACAAGCCTTCAAAATACATTATCTCCCCCATATATTCCTGAGAATGGCTGCTTAGCACATTGTAGTGCCATTATGGCTCCTCATGAAACAGTCCTGATCTGCACTGCCTCATAGTTGTGTAGAATCACCATGCCACTCCTACTTATAAGGGAGGGTAAAAAGATGCATCCACCAAATGTTGTCCCATATCTTTACTGAACCCACTTGTAAAACTGTTTGTAAATGTTGTGCATCTGTGACTTGCATCATACCTTTCCAGTAATAACTAATGGATTTCCAGTATGGATTCAAGCCTAAGCCAAATGTAGAAATTGCACTGATCCAGCTGGCAAACCATGTTCTAATTTCCATGAACAGAGACTCACATGTATGTATTCTCCTCCTAGGCATCAGTAAGATATTTTATACTACAGGACATGCCTAACAACAACCCTTGCTAGTTCAATAGCTACCTAACACGTGGGCACTTTAATACAAAATTCATTGACATTGTTTCCTCTGTTAGAATGATAACAGCTGTTCATAGATGTATACTAGGCTAATGACCACTAAGGCATTTTAAAGCCTAGCTGTAGCCATGAACCCCACTTTTCTGTACTTGGTCACCTCCTGTCTTGTCTCTTCATAAATGAAAGCTTGATACATTCCAGCAGACTTCCTATTGTTTAATATGCAGGTGGTGTTACCCTGTTGTGCTTTGGTTACATCCCTAAGAAGACAATAGCAGCAACACAACATTCTTCCTTTCACATATCAAAAAACATGGATATTAAACAGCACCCTGCTTCTTAAGACCTTAAAGACCATGGCTGTCTGATGATAGAAGGAAGCTTCAAAACTCCGATGTGTCTTCAGTAGTTTTCAATTTCTCATCTGGTTTTCCTACTGTCCATGTGAAGTCTTTCAAATATCTGGACTTTTTGGCAAGATAATGCCATTCCCTGAGCAAATATCTTCTGCTGTGAGACTTATACAATGTCAGGTTTCCTGCACCATCCCAAAAGCTCCCTCACCATACCTCTCAATCTCTTAGCAAATAAAAATCTGGACAAAGCTAAAAATAATGGGGGGACAAATTTTAAATATTACTCATAAATTTAGAAAGTTGCTGGAATAAAAGGGTTTGCATTACCATGCATTTTCTGAGAGATATGAAGTCTGAAACTCAAACATCTGTTGTTATTTAAAGAATTCAATCCTCACTGATTTGTCAGAAAACCACACGTTTTATGAGAAACAGACTAAAAATCTGAGGCAAAAGTTTGGACATTCTGCAAAAATCTGGACAGTTGAGAGGTATGTTTCTTACCTTTATGTCTTATACTACACTTGTGAATGCATTTTCTATAGTGGTTGCATCCTGGTTAAATTCAGACACTGGCAAACTGGGCTCTGTATATAACAAGACTGCATAGTTTGTTGTGGGATCAGCCACTGATATCAATCACAGTGACATTTTGTGACAGCTTGATTGGCTGACTCTAAATGATTGACTTTTATTTAGTTCAATGATGCCTCTGCATTTTTGCAGCTGGGTGTTAATTTACTTCATCTACCCCCCCCCCACTTTGAATCCCACTTCTCAGGCATTATGTACTTCAAGCATTTATTTTCCTTAACAACACACCAGTACCTGCAATTAAAGCTAGGGAACATGATTTCTTGTATAGCATATTTGTTTTTAGACTTCTTTGTTCAGACGAGTCAGAGAATGGAATTCCAGTTATGTAGCTAAAATATCATTCTGAGCTCAATCTTATCAACAAACAGGGGTACAAGGTGCTAAGTATTATATCACTTACCCTCTTGACCAACCATCTTCTGATAAATATCACATGCCTTTTTGCACTTCTAACTCAGGGCCTACTTACCTATACTCTTAATGTATTACCTATGCATTCACCAGCTTATGTCTTAAAATTGAGTAAAGTGCTTTCCTAATATTCATGTGTTGATAAAAGCACAACTACTTAACTCATAACTCTTGTCTTTGCTCAATATCAGGATAGTACTCTCTTGGGAAGAAACTCATTCTACTCCTCTACTTCCACTAAACGTATCCAAATAATTTAGTGCCTTGCATACAGCTCACTCTAATCTTGCCATTGTATAAATGCACCTGTTTAATCTTTGCATCTTTTGAAGCTCTGCAGAAATTATGTAATATAATCTCATGTCATAACTCCCCTCTAGTATAGTACCAATATCTCTCTTTCTTCATCCTAATAGTAAGACCATTGCTTACTGCGATGAACCACATACACCAATGCATTCTATTTCTTGATGATTGTTAGACATGGTACTGATGGTAGCTGTGACGACCCCCACTTAAACCAGGGGCAGTAACTAAGGAGCCTCAATCCTTACCACTGTCTCCGATAAGGGGGTGTCACTGAAAGCAGGGATAGAAATATACAATTTCCCCAAAGAGTACACCGGGAACATACTCCAAATTGGGACTGGATTATATGCGTCACTCCATGTCTGCAAATGAGTCTTCACACTAACCACTGCAGAGCACTTTGTCTCAGTTCTAGGTATTTGATGCACATTCTTAAATATTTGCTATTCAGACATACAAACACTCTTAGGGAAGACTGGCACAAATTAACCTGCTATGTCCTCTCCCAAATTACAGGCTAATGGCTGCCACCAGTCAAATACCACAATACCCTTCAAAAGGGGTATTTAATTATATTGGATAAATTAAATAATGATTTAAATGGTAGCATGTAATCTAAGCAGTAAGGCTTTTTTGGAGTGACCCTGGTATTATTACAATAAGCATAAACACTCTCAGGTTACTAGAAGTACTTTCTAAATAACCAGCTACTATAAAAGGTAGAAAAATATTTAATAAATAAAATGATTAAAACATATATATTTATATATATATATATATATATATATATATATATATATATATATATTAAGCTGACAGCCCATTTCACTGAAACCCATTTGGTTGACAGCTTATATATATATATATATATATATATATATATATATATATATATATATATATATATATATACACTGAATAACTGATTTTGATAAACCCCAGAGTTTCACACTCAGGAATTAGGAAAATAACACTGTAGGAGAGGTTTCACAATAATTGAAGAAGAAAAAAACTATCTTACTATAGCTCCCTAACCATCTAAAGATTAACTGTCCCTGTCTAATCTAATTAACTCAGCAAGGCAAGATGATACTCTTATGCATGCAAGATAAAAAAATTATGCTGAGCAGCTCTGGAAAACAAACTGAGTAATAACTACTGATCTAGAAAACAACAATTACTCCTCCTAATACTACTACAACTATTACAAACTGAAAACTTTAATTGACTTAACACCTGCTTTTATAGCTGAATTTTTTAATCGTCACAGAAAGGTGTTATGAGAATTCTACTTTCTCATATCAGACTTTAGAAAGTAAACAAAACAGCTGTTGTGGAGATTATATTCCTTTTAGCTCTGGCACACAATAACATCACATCTAGGCCAGCTGATTGGCATAACCTACATTCCGAATTCTTTTTAGAAAAAAACATATACATTTGGTCAGCCAGAAGAACACTGTTTAATTCAAACATCTTACATAAATCAAAATAATAATCAAAAAACATAGCTTATTTACAAAAATTATAGCTAGTCATGGTGGCATATATAACACAGAATAATTTCTACAGATATTTACAAAACTTCACAGTCATGCTAGCACAGACAGCAATATCTGATATCCTCACATTTCTCCCCCCTTTGAAGACACAAGATAGATTTTCACGTGACCCTGGAAAATCTTCACCTGAGAAAAAATGGGGCTGTCTGAAAATGTATCAACCCACACGCTGTCTTGCGAATCCCTCTGCACTGATATTGTTGTTGTCCAGACTGGCTAATACATAGGGTCATCCTAAAGCTTCTTTAAGTTTCTGGAATGCCTGTTCACAATCTGTGGTTCCCACTACTTTATCTGGCTTGGTTTTTCTTGATAGGTCAGTAAGGGGTGCAGCTATTGTATTGTAGTTGGACACAAATTTCCTATAGTACTTGACTGTCCCTAGGAAAGCTCTTACCTGCCTTTTGGTAACAGGGACAGGCCACAGCTGAATAACTTCAACTTTGGCAGGTTCTGGCCTAATCTTACCACTCTCTACTCTATGTCTTAGGTAGGAGACCTCTGCCATACCCACCTGACACTTACTAAGCTTAATGTTCAACCCTGCCCTTCCTAATCCACCCAAGAACACCATGACATGTTGAATGTGCTCTTGCCAGGAATGACTACAAATGGCAGTATCATCTAAATAAGCAAGAGCATAATCTTCTGCTTCTACCAAGGTAAGATCCATAAACCTCTGGAAGGTTGCTGAGGCATTTATCCCAAAGGGCATCCTTGTAAACTCATATAATCCAAAAGGTGTTACAATAGCTGAGTCTTCTCTAGCAATGTGAGTCAAGGGCACCTGCCAGTATGCCTCGGTCAGATCAATAGTGGTCAGGTACTTAGCTCCACCCAGCTATTATAAAGCTTCATCTGTTCCAGGCATGAGATACACATCTGACTCTGTACAACTTTTTAACTTTCTGCAGTCTACACAGAATCCTACACTATCTCTCCTCAGCACCAATACTACTGGGAATCCCAAGGACCACTGGACTTCCAGACCACACCCAGCTCCAACATCTCCTTTATCTCCTCCTTCAAAGTTTGTTTAACTCACTCACGCACTTTATAAGGAGCTTATTTCATAGACCTTTGGAGTCTCGTATCCACATGGTACTGCACTAAGTTAGTACACCCAGGTTTTCCAATGAACATGCCCTCAAATTCCTGTAACACTGCTTGTAATTCTTTACCCTAAACAGGGGATAGCTGCTGAAGATATTGCTACCTTTCCCACTGAAGTGTCAGTCCGAGCCTCACTGAGAACGTCAGTCACTAGAACCTTCTCAGACTCCTCCTGCCATCCACTGTGAATACTCAGCACCAGTTTCTCCCTATCATGATAAGACTTGATTATGTTAACATGGTACAACTTATACCCCTGGCTCCTGCCTATCTTCTGGCATTGCTCACAGGTCCTGCAGTACCCTGTTACACCTTTTGCAATCCCAGGCCAATAAAAATTCTGCATAATGTGTCTCCTGGCATGGTTTATGCCCATATGACTTACAAAAGAAATATGGTGGGGTATGGCTAGGGGTGCCAGATGCCAGGCTCTGGGCACTAACAACTGCCATATTACCTCACCCTTTAGCCCTCCATCAGGGGTCCACTCTTTGTACAGTACCTCATTGTTATCTGCAAAAGAAATATCATGGGCTATGGCTAGAGGTGCCAGATAATAGGATCTTCGCTCTATCAACTGTCGTATTACCTCATCATCTAGCCCTCCGTCAGGGATCCACTCTCTGTTCCAGCATACAGACTCCCTTTTTTCTTGAGCATCAGGTGCCTCCTTAGCTACCTCCCTCAAGCCTGGTAAGGTAGGGTCTGAAAGCTGTTCCTGTCTCAACTCTACTTTTGTGACCCCTCCTAACTTCCCTTCCACAGGAAGCCCAGTATCCTCAGTCAAAGGTGCCTCACTGTCAGCTTAGATAACACCACTCACCTCTGTCCTTGCAGTCACCATGTCCACTGGAACACCAGTACCTACCAGCAGCTGTGGTTTACCTGTAGGCTCACTGCTACAAGGTAGTTCCCTCCCTGAAGTAATCACATCACCATCCCCAGCTTCAGGCATAGAATCTGTCTGGTTCTCCCCCAGGCTATCAGATGTACATGCTTGTCTCCAAGCTTGACTGCATATCATTGCACGCACACAAGGTACTACACTATCAAAATCATTCCCTATTAAGACATATGCAGAGATATCATCAAACACCTCTATCTGCTTGTTCCCTTTTCCATCCTCTCAGTCAAGATGAACCCTGGCCAAAGGTATTTGGAATGGAGTTCCACCCAAACTTCTGACTGGTGTGGAGTGCCCAAGCAAGTACTCCTCATCCTTAACCACTGCAGGCCTCACAAAGGTTATATCAGAAGCTGTGTCTTTCTTATCAGTGGTCTATCTTCCATCCACTAAGATACAATACAAATTTTGGTTATAATTTGGCATTTCTGTTGTTTCCAGACAACGTATCACTGACATTCTGTTATTCCCATTTGCTGGCTCCCTCACCTTTTGTTTTTCACCTTACTTCAATGGACATTTGTATGCTACATGGCCCTTCTGATTACATTTGAAATATCTTATCCCTGATCCTGACCATTTGCTCAAACTAGTGGCTTCCCCTGTTACTGGTGAACTCTGCTGGAGTGGGTTTAGGCTGCCCGTCATGGGTTCCCATAGATCTATGTGCAGCACTGGGTATTCCTGTCTTATGCAGTGATGTCCTACTTGCCAAGTAGAGATCCCCTTTTCTCCCCAGCTCTTTTGCAAAGTTACTCTCTCAGTCAGTCAACCAGATCCTCATGTACTCAGGCAACGTGCTGAAAGCTTGTTCCCTTACCAAAGGTCTGCCAGTCCTTCAAAACTGGTGACTTGACACCCACTCACCCACCTGTGAAAGTAAGTACTTAAATCAGCAGTGTAGTCACATACACGTTTATCTGCCTTTTGTCTATGTTCACGTAATTTTTTTCTATACATTTCAGGAGTTAATTTGAAGCAATCAAGCAAACATTGTTTTACACAATCATAATTCAAACAATTAATATCAGACAGTTTAGCAATTGCATTAACAGCTCTACCATGGAATAAGGGGTTCAGGGACTGTATTCAGAGCCCTTGGTCAACATTATATTGTTTGCATACCCTCTTGAATATATAAATTAAATGATCAAAGTCCGCTGCTTCCCTGTACTGAGGAAAAAGTTTACTGACCTTGACAGCTTCTGGCATTCAGTCATTCCATTTCCCATTACTTCCATGACCCTGTCAAAAGGTTAGAAACTCCTTTTCATGCTGTCTGCTTTTCTTCAGCTTCCATCTCCAAACATTGCAGTTTATACTGACTCTGTCTCTCCTTGGTCTCCAAACATTTGGTTTCCAGTTCATGCTGATGCTGCTTCTCTCTCTCCTCAGATTCCAGTTCAAGTCTCCTTATCTCCATTTGAATTTTTAAGTCCTCTGAAGATAAGGTACACTGTCTTGTCTCAGAAGGCTGCTTATCCCCAATGACAAACTGGATATCATCCAAACTGCTGGTCTGCTCTGCAGCTGCGACTAAGGCAGAGATCATTGCTTCCTTAGTAGGTAGACATGCACGAGTCCTTTGGCTTCATGCACATTGGGCAACTGGTCCCTAGTCAGCTTATAATCCTCTGCTGACATCTTTGCTTCCTGTCCCTGGCTAAACTGATGAAAAATAATTAGAACTGTTGTGAAATGAAACCTGTATGTTTATCTTGTGGATGTTGAGAATGCACACCTCACTGACAACTACCCACAGGCTACTAAAGCTCAATTAAATTCCCACCGCTGACACCAAATAATGTGATGACCACCACTTAAACCTAGGGCAGTAACTAAGCAGCCTCAATCCTCATCATTGCCTCCAGTAAAAGGGCTTCACTGAAAGTGGGGATAGAAATACACAACTTTCCATAACAGTACACTGGGAACAGGCTCCAAACCTGGGACTGGACTACATGCTTCACTTCAGGTCCCCAAATGAGTCTTCACACTAACAACTGCAGAGCATCGTGTTTCAGTTCTAGGTATTTGACACACACTCTGAAATATTTGATAGTCACACATACAAATACACTTGGGTGCAGACTTACCTGCTATGTCCTCTCCCAAATTGCAGGGTAATGGCTGCCACCAGTCAAATACCACAATACCCTTCAAAAGTGGTGTTCAATTATATTGAATAAAATAAATATTTATTTAAATGATAGCATGTAATCCAAGCAGTAAGGCTTTTCAGAGTGGCCCTGGTATTAATGCAATAAGCATAAACACTCTCAGTTTACTAAAAGTAATTTCTAAATAACCAGCCACAATAAAAGGTAGAAAAATATTTAACAAATAAAATGACTTAAAACATATATACACTGAATAGCTGGTTGCAATAAACCACACAGTTTCACACACAAGAATTAGGAAAATAACACTGTAGGATAGGTTTCATACTAACTGAAGAAAAATTCTTACTAACTATAGCTCCCTAACTGACTAAAGATTAACTGTCCATGTCTAATCTAATTAACTCAGCAAGGGAAAATTATATTCTTACTTCTGCCAGGCACGATAAGAATTCATGTCCATTCTTCAGGCTGTTTTCTGGTCTTCAGCGACTGGAATAATAAATCCTACTATTATTGCTGAACAGCTCTGGAAAGCAAACTGAGTAATAACTACTGATCTGGAAAACAACAGCAGCTACTACTACAACTATTACAAACTGAAAACATTGACTCAGCAACTGCTTTTATAACAAATTTTTTTTAAAAGACAGAGAAAGCTGTTATGAGAATTCTACTCTCTCTCATATCAGACTTTAGAAAGTAAGTAAAACAGCTGTTGTGGAGATGCTATTCCTTTCAGCTCTGGCACGCGATGACATCAGCGGACTGGCTTAACCTACGTTCAGAATTCTTTTAAAAAACATATACATTTTGTCAGCCAGAAGAGCACTATTGATTCAAACATTTCACATAAATCAAAGTAATAATCAAAATCATAACTTATTTACAAAAATTATAGCTAGTCATGCTGGCATATATAACATAAAGCAATTTTACAATTTTACAATTATTTACAGAACTTCAGCCAGTCATGCTAGCAAAGATAACAGTATCTCATATACTCACAGTAGTTTTACAGTGATATGAGATAACAAAAGATAAAAAATAATTTCCACTAGAAACTTGATATTTAAATGCAATATTACCAACAAAGTTTGGAAGTCGGAATAAAATGCTAAGGAAAAATGATAGCAGGTCAGTGACTAGCATATTTGCATTGAGCGCAGTAATGCACTATGCCTAAGTACTGCAGAGAACATATACTTGTGATTATTTAAGCACTGTGCCTAAGCAGTACAGAAAACGTTTGTGATTATTTAAAGCACTGTGTCTAAGCAGTACAGAAAACATGTTTGTAATTATTTAAACCACTGTGCCTAAGCAGTACAGAGAACGTTTGTGATTATTTAAAGCACTGTGCCTAAGCAGTACAGAGAACACATTTATGATTATTTAAAGCACTATAAGTGGCATTTAATGACTGATTCTATTAGTCGAAGATTATATTTCAAGAATTCTCATACTTTTTAACATTACTGTCGTTAGAAGAATGGTGATATAGATTGGCTTCTATAAGAAGTATTGAGACTATACAGTGGGGGTATAACTCTGAATGCAGTAAAAACTGGACTTTGATAGGATCTTCTTTATTATCCTAATGGCGATTAATCAAAGCCTGATCTTCTGACCAAGTAGTCCAGCAAACTAATTTGTCATCAGGTATCCAAATTGCAATCAACAGATAAAAAGTCATTACTTTTACACAGGACTATACTCTAGACTCCTTGTACCTTAATGTTGGGGATGTGCTCCAGACCTTCAGCTACTGAATATGGAAACTGTAGGGTTAAACTAACTTGAAGTAAAATGCATGTAGTCTTCTTTTTACTCTGAAGGGTGTGACCTTGGAGTTAATAGGTATGTAGTGTTCCCTTTACTCTGGGCAGTGTGACCTCAGAGTAAATAAGTATGTAGCATTCCCCTTTACTCTGACTAGTGTGAAGAGTAAACAGCTAATGGGCATGTAGTGTTCCCTTTACTCAGACTAGTGTGATCTCAGAACAAATGGGGATGTAGTGTTCTCTTAACTCTGAGCAGTGTGACCTCAAAGTAAATGGGTATGTATTGCAACCTTTACTCTAAGTAGCATGACCTCAGAGTAAATGGGCATGTAGGGTTTCTTTTACTATGGTTCATAGGTTCATAGGTAGGTACTAGGCTATTGGCCCAAGGGCCTACATAAGCCTAGCCAACAAGGTTCCCTGGCTTACGCCACCCAAGAAAGTTATTTTCCTGTGCCACTGTTGAGCAGAGACACAGAAGTGATTCCCGGGGTGTATTTCCTATTTCCCATCCACTCATCAAGATTTTTCTTGAAGAGTGCTAATGAAGAACTTTGCTTGACATAGATGGGTAGCCTGTTCCAGAGTATGGGAAGTCTCTGGGACAGGAATCTATTCCTCCAGCATGTCCTGTTTATTGTGGTGACAAGGTTTAGGTCCCTAGAGCATGTAGCTCGGAGGGATTGGGATTTCTTTAGGTGTAGCATGTCCAACAGCTCTGGGTTTGACATAGCTTTATATGTTAGGTAGAGATCACCTCAGAGTAGGTGATATGCTATGGAGTAAAGCTGGAGTTTTTTGAGGCGGTCAGTGTAGGGCATTTGTTTGAGGCCAGTAATCCTCTTTGTGAGGTACTTCTGTGGCCTTTCCAGCTGCTGCAAATGTCTTGTGAGGTACATTCCAAAAGGGGTGTTGTACTCTATAATGGGTCTAATGAGTGTCGAGTAGAGGGAAACAATGACCTCTTTTTTTCCTGGATGAAAACCCTTTTATGATGAAGGACTTCCTGACTACTGTGGCAATGTGACTATCAAAGGAGAGACTACGGTCCACCTGTGTCCCAAGGTCTCTTATCACACATTCAGTGTTAAGTAGATTGCTGCCTATGTGGTAGTTCATGGGTACAGAATTTTTACCAAAGGGGATGATACTGCACTTTTTGGCATTCAGCTTAAGGCCATGGCTCTGACACCAGGCATCTGTCTTAGCGAGGCCCTTCTGTAGGATGTCCATATCATTTGGTGACTTGACTATGGCTCCTAGTTTGCAGTCATCTGTGAACTTCATTAGCCAGAGGCCTTCTGTGCTAGCCTGTACTTCAGAGAAGTAGATAGCAAACAGGAGAGGTCTCAGGACTGAACCCTGTGGTACTCCACTTGTCACTGCTTTGAGGTCAGATTTGGAGTCTGCAACTTTTACAGTGTGGGTTCTGTCAGTGAGCCAGTTGGCAACCCATCTTGTGATGTAAGGATTTATACTAGTTTAGTTGGTTTAGCTATTATTCCAGAATGGGGGATGATGTCAAAAGCCTTGGCGAGGTCAAGATAGGCTGTGTGAATCACCTTACCCTCATCTACGGCTTTGGTGACTGCCTCAAAGAAGTCGATCAGGTTGAGGAGGCATGATCTGCCTTTTACAAACCCGAACTGGGTGGGATCCAGAGTTTGGAGGTTATCAATGTCTTTGTTTATGAGTTCCATGATGATACGTTCCATGGCCTTGCAGACCAGCCTCAACAGGCTAATAGGTCGATAGTTCCCGGGATCAGTGGTGGCTCCCCCTTTGTGGAGTGGGATAACTGTTGCTGTGCACCATTCAATGGACGCAAAGCCTGATGCAAGGCTATTATTGAACATGGTGCTTAAGTGGGGAGACAGTTCATTCTGAAGTTTGTGTAAAATGCAGACTGGGATGTTGTCTGGTCCCATGGATGCTGTGTTTTCGGCTTTAGAGAGTGCAGCTTTTACCTGTGTAGTTGTGATTACAGGGACTCTGCATTTTTCCTGTATAGATATGGGACCTTTAGGGGGTGGGGGGATAAAGTTAGCACTGAACCTATCTGCCAGGATGTTGGCAATATCAGTTGATTCTGTAATTTTCATGCCATTGTGCTGTAACTCAGAGCAGATCTGGATGTTGCCATCAAGATTCTTGAGATAGCTATAGAATGCTTTGTGGTTATCCTTAGAATTAGTGGCAATTTTGTTTTCATAGCTAGCTTTGGAGGATCTTATAAGAGATCTCAGCTTCTTACTGAGGCTGACCAGGGAGCTCCTCTACTCATGGGATTTTACTCTCTTTTGTAACAGTTTCTTCCTTCTGTTGTACAGTTTGTTTATGGCAGGGGACCACCAGATTGGCTTCCTTTTTTTGGAGGATAGCGTCTTGGTTCCGTTTGGGATAGCATGATCCATGCACTCGTGTAAGTGTTTATAGAGTGCACTTGTGTAGGATTCAGCAGTTGTAACTGTATTGTCCATCTGCATGGGTGTCATGAAGTTCACCACTTCTGTCTTTAGAAGCAAGAAGTTGGCTTTGGAGAAATTTTTTACTGTGGTTTCCTTAATGGGGGGTGGGGGTGGGATGTGGATATCATGGGTGATTAGCTTATGGTCGGATTGGACCAACGTGGAGTTGACTTCAGGTGTGGAACACCGGTCACCCATGTTGGTAATGACTAGGTCTAGGATATTGTTGCCCCTGGTGGGGGTGTGGATAAGTTGATCCAGGGCATTGGAGTTTATGAATTCCAGAAAGCATTGAGCTAAGGAGTTGGTACACGAGTAGTTTTCCCAGTTAATGGTGGGATAGTTGAAGTCGCCCATTATTAGGGTGTTTGGTTGAACCCTAATATTTTCCAGTACATCAAGAAAAGAGGAGTGGGAATCCTGGCGCATGGTGGGGGAGTCTGTAGCGAGCTACAATTTGGATTGCAGTTTTTCCCAGAGTTAGTTACACTTGGATAACCTTGGATGCATTATGCTATGCAACTAGCCTGGAGGTGTGGATATCCTTAATGAATATGGACACACCTCCGTGTTTGGTGTTTCGGTCCAGGTTACATGGTCAAAAAGTGTGGTATGAGTTATAGCCTGGTAGTGTAGTAAAGCTATAGCCTACCCCGTATCCATCCTCATTAACAGAACTATTTCTGAAGGAACTATTCCATCTATCTGGAAAATCTCACATATCATCCCCCTGCACAAAGGTGGTAATTCCAAAGATTTTTCTAACTATAGGTCTATACCCATATTATCCCCACTGGCAAAAATCATGGAGAAGTGCATTCATAAACAACCATTAAGCCACCTACTAGAAAACAACCAACTAGCTACCTGCCAACATGGCTTCAGACCATTTCATAGCACCTCCTCTGCTCTCTTATCCTTCATTGACTGCATTAATCAATATCATAGTAATGATACTCTATCCTCAGCCCTCTTCATTGATCTGTCAAAAGCCTTCAACATGGTTAATCACCAGCAACTCATAAACATACTTAGAAACTTCTCACTGGATCCACTTGCTATACAGTGGTTCCAATCCTATTTAAATAACAGGCAGCCAGCTGTATTATGGGAGAATAACTTGTCTTACCATCTCCCAGTTACCCTTGGTGTCCCTCAAGGTTCCATATTGGGTCCTCTCCTTTTTTTTATTTTTACTAACGACCTACACTCTGTATTACCTCAAGCTACCTGTATCTAATATGTGGATGATTCCACACTAATATGCTCAGCCTCTTCACCATCACAACTTCAGTCCCTAACCCAAGACGTGTTTAGCACAGTAGAGAACTGGCTTCTTCACCGATGTTTCATCCTCAACCCAAACAAAACAAAAATGCTACTATTCACTCCCACCCGCAGAGCCCCTCCATTACATTTCACTGTCACATCTAGCAATGGTACTATCATATCTCCCGATTCTACCACAAAACTACTTGGAGTACTAATTGATAACAACCTCACCTTTGAGCCCCATATTAACAACACTATAAAAATGGTAAACAAGAAACTAGGTTCCCTCTATAGGATCAAACCCTTTCTGACTCCACTAGCCAGGACCACTATTGCCGTACCCACTTAATCTCAACCCTACTATATGCATCCCCTATCTATACTAAACTATGCAAAAGCAATCTGAACAAGCTGGCTATCTCCTACAATAATATTGCCAGATTTGCAACTGGATCTACCTATAGAACCCATCATTGCAACAATCTTAATCAACTAGGATGGTTAGAATTGTCAAATCTTATTCTATTGAACCAACTAACTATTGCCCATAAGATACTGTATCATCCTACAAATACTGCAATACTCACTAACCTAATCACCCCTTATAATAACCTGAAGACCCTGCGCTCATCTAATAAATTACTTGAAAAGATAAGTAAAACCAACAATCTGGCTGGAGACTGTCTATTCTCTAACACAGTGGGTAAAACCTGGAACACCCTCCCTAATGACCTAACCTTCCTACTCTCAACTACCCTATTTAAAACCAAACTCAAACCATACCATAAATCCCACTGGCTGTGCCCCTGTGCAAACCCAGACTAACTACCTCCCTTGTCTCCAGACACTAATCTTCTCACTCACATAAACTCAATAATCTTTTACTAACAATAATGTGTGTGTAACCTTTTTAGTTTAATAGTGCTCTATTTCACTTACCTTATATACTGTTGTATGTATATCCACACTTGTTTTGTAACTAGGAATGTTTTTTTCCTTACTCATAAGCTAAAATGTAATGTACTATTATTACTTGCCAAAACTTGGTAATGTACCTATGTTTTTGTTATTCTATTCTGAAGTGCGGAGCTTTTCTCCCCGGGCATCCACTGAAAATGGACATATATCCAGTTAGACCAGCCCAGTCAACAAATGTAAAATAAATAAATAAATAAATGTGACAATCTATTAACTCATTGTTACCTTAAAAGTGCAGTTTGACAATTTTTTACAATGGACTACTTATAGCTACCATTGGGAAATAAACCACAAATTGGCATTTAAGAAGCAATTCATATTAAGGACAACTTTTGAAGTGCAACATTCTCGTTTAAGATTCTAATAGACAGTGAGAAGTTTGACAATTTATAAGATGCATATAAATAACTGCACTTGTAACTGCTTAATACTACTTTTTTTTTAAGTTGCCATATTCTCATCAGTGCCCTTTACAAGTTGGTGCATGAGGCAGGTAGGTGCTCCTTCTATCCCTCACTTCCTACATTTCTGGCCTGTATCATTAGCAGCCATTTTTAGTTTGTTTGTTTGTGTCTTTTGGCTTTTCCCAGTTAGGGGTCGCCACAGCAGAACTCTGGTCCACTAATGATTGGCAGTAGATTTTTACATGCTGGCTTGCCAGGCCTAACACACAACCTTCAATGAAGGAACGCCCATTCACGCATGTCGGCACACAGAAGACGCTCTAACTGAGAATCGAACAGGCAACGTCTAACTGCGAGGCGACAACACTACTGCAGCACATTGTACTGTGTGATATTAATTAATACCAAAAGGAATGTTATTGATAACTAATGTATACTCTACTGGTTCTGAGATTTGCCCTTTCATAGCATGCTGCTTGTGTAGCATAGGTTTGTCTCACTGATTTGCATGTATACTAGATTATGGGCTGCATTCCAAGTGGACCTCTATGTGCAGTAACATGCAATGCCAAGCAGTCACTCCATGGTGTAATCAAAATGATAGAGCTCTATCGATCTCCATTCAGCACAGGCTGATGAGGACTGCTGCAGTCCTAAACCTGATTCTGAAAAGGAAATTGAGTTAATTCAGTATTGTATATTGGTGAGGTTAGTCACTGTAAAAGTCTGAATTAATGGACAATCCATTAAAGTGAATGGGAAGTATTGATAACATTGCAGCTCTATCACTTGACTAGTTAGTGCAGGGAGAATCTGTTAAGAAAGCAAATTGCCTACAATAGCTCATTCCACATACACTGCAGCTGTACTGCAGATGTAGTCAGGTGTGAGTTTTAATCTCTCGGCACTGTGAGGTATTGTATAAACCTTGCTTGGGAATGCTGTCATCCTGGGAGGCAGGGATGATTTCATAAATAGGAAGGCAGAGACTGTCTGCTCTCACTACATCATTTCTTTATGGAAACCTGCCTTATATTCTTGACATGCTGTTTGGTTACATAAGCAAGGACTGGATCCAAAAGACTTACCCTTTGTATATCACAGTACCTCAAATGCTTGTTCCCTTATTCCCAATTCTGAGATCCCTCAAGCTGTGTTTACTAATGGAGACTCCAGCAGTACACCTAATATGAATACCAGTATTAGGCTTGCTGTGCTGCAACACCTTGTATTTTACATTTGAATATCAGTGCAATACTCTAAGCAGTGGAGTAGTCTACTGAAGTCAAAGAGACTAAGTAGCATAAAGGTCTGATTCTGCAAGGATTAGATGGGTAATATCTCTAATATTTGCACTATCTAGTCTGACATGCAGGTGGAGCTAGTCAAAGCCAGAGAAAGAATGGAGAGGAGTACCAGCCAAGAACCCAGTAATAAAGTAATATCTGTTTGGTGTACCTTTGCAGCCTGGGTCATGGCTGAAAAAGGTCAGTTCACCAGCCCACCTACCTGGTTGTCAAATTACAGTACAAAAAATTCATAAAACTACACAGCAGTGCAGAGTTGGAACAATTTCCACTCTACATGGAAAATGCTCCAGACTACATATCTTTTTTTTAAGTTTGAACTGGGCTTTGTGCAGCTCCACTGCATATCCTCCCTATTGTGCTGGCATTGCAATGCATACGGGGAAGTGTACTGCTTGTCAAGCATGCAGCGTCATGTCTGACATACAGGTGGCAAAGTGGTGTCAGCTAGCTTCAGGAATTGTCAACTCCACTTGTATGCTGAAACTAGTACTGCAGGCAGTCTAAATGCCTGCAGTACCAGTTCTCACATACAGGTTAAGTTGTGCAGATGGTGAGATTTGGTTGAATTTGGCATTAATGTAGGGGAACTGGCAAATATGTTCAGATGGATAACTACCACCAGGACTTTTATAAGCCTGGCAATGCAACCCAACCCAATTGTATCCCCATGTAATGTGCATCATAATTTGGGAGGATATGTTTGTTAGGAGAGGTATACTAGTTAGGAGGTTGCTAAACAGTTATGTGTAGGATATGTTAGTTAGGGAATGTTTACTGTCAGCCTCTGTCTTTGAGAGACATGGGACCAGCCCTGGGATGATTTTGTGATTTCCCAACCAATGGTCAAGGCCATGTTTGTGTATGGTCAAGGATGGACTCTGTTCCAGAGAATGGGGATCCTCTAAGTCACATATCTGTCTTGCCAGCATGTTCCAGTTATGTAGCAAGCAAAGTTCAAATTCCCAGATCTTGTGTTCCTGGTGCTGCTTGTTTTGCATACATCAGGGCTGGATCTAAGGATGTTTCATATGCCAAGATGAGATTGCCTCTCAACAACCTGTAGGAGACTGACTATAGAGAAAAGGCTCTAAGATGATCTGTAAAGGACAGTGTGTTAATACCCTGGATTCTCTTGGTGAGGACCCTCTGTGGGCATTCCAGCTGTTGTATATGCCTAATCAGGCACATCCCGAAGGGGGAATTGTACTCAATGATGGGTCTTATAAGGGATGAGTAGAGTGGTACTATAACTTCCTTGGACTAAGATGTCATACCCTTACTTATAAACTGGGCAACACAGAAAATTTTTTTTCTGCCTTAGCTACATGTTAGTCAAAGACCAGATTACTGTCTACGTATGTTCTTATATCGCTGACTACCAGGTCAACTCTTAGCAGTGTCTTAATAATAGAGTAATCTGCCTGGGTAGACATTTTTGTAAAAGGAACTATAATGCACTTCTTCTCATTGAGTTTTAATCCATGGCTTTGGAATCAGTCATTTGTCTGTGTTAGACCCTCTTGCAGAATGTTAGTGTCATGGGGGAATTTATGATAGAGCACAATTTGCTATCATCTGCAAATTTAGTGAGCCAGAGGCCCTTGACATTAGCCCTGACCTGAGAAAAGTAGATACCAAACAGAAGTGAGCCCAGCATAGAGCCCTGTGGTGCTCAACTGGTGATCTGCCTCTTGGTGGAGATGGTCTCACCAATTCTGACTTCTTGGGTCCTATTTGTGAGTGAGCTAGCAATCTAGTGAGTTGTGTAGAGTTATGCCTAGTTCATTGAGTTGGTTCACAATGCCTGAGTGGGACAGTGTGTTGAATGCCTTAGCCAGGTCAAGGTAGGCAGTATGCCCCATTTTCCCTTCATCTGTTGCATTAGTTACCTTCTTAAAGAAGTCTACCAGGTTAAGTAGGCATGGCGTTTGTTTGACAAAGCCAAACTGGGATAGGTACAGTGTCTGTAGTTTATCAATGTCTTCGTTGATCATTTCAATGATAATTTGTTCTATGGCTTTGCATATTAGACTAGATAATTTCAGGTTGATAATCTACTCTCGTGAAGGGGAATAACCATTGTTGTCTTCCAGTCACTTGGTATGTTACCTGTTTTGAGACTGTAGTTGAAAAATGACTCAAGTGGTCCTGATAGGTTATGTTTCAGGCTATTTAGTAGACAGCCTTGGATATTGCCAGGTCTCATTGAGACTGGGTTTTTAATCTTAGTGAGTGTCACTATGATCTGCTCCCTGCTGATAGCTGGGGGGGTTATACTGGTAGGGATTTCACAAGGATCAGCAGGGGATTAGTTGGGAGGGTAAAGTTTGAGCTGAATTTGTTGACCAGTAGATTCACTATGTCAATGTGCTCAGTGAAGGTGGCACCATTTACTCCCTGTACTGCACACTGTTATGTGTTACCTCTGAGTTTTCAGACATAGCTGTAGAAGGTATTGTGGTTGTCTTTAGCCTGAAAAGCTATCTTGACCTCATAATTGGCCTTGTTGGATTTAATTAGTCCTCTTAGTTTCATGTTTAGTTTTATTAGTGAGGTCTTGACATTATGAGAGTTGCTCTTTCTGACTTTGATCATGACTTTTTTCTTTGTTATATACCCTGTTAAGATTAAGATTCCACCAGTGTGGTTTATTTTTAGAACATGTTTGGGGGCTTACTTCAGGTAGATATCTCTATGCAGCCATTTACATGTTGGTACAATATTTCTGTGAATAATTCTGCATAGGCTGTTGTGAACTCTAGGTTAGGCAGACATTAAATTTTGAGAATCTATTGCTTAATAGGATGTAGTTTGCTTTAGAATAGTGACTAACTGTAACAGGTTTTGCTGGGTTTTCCAAGTTGATTTTTATTTTGAATGAGACAGCTTTGTGATTTGACCTCACCAGTGAGGATACAATATTGGGATGGGGGTGTAGAGCTTTTCCATTTTGGTGAAAAAGAGGTCCAGTATGATTGAATGGCATTTATGTTAATAAACTCCAGGAAACATTTTGCCTGCAAATTGGAGGCAGTGCATGTTTCCCAGTCTATACAAGGGTAGTTAAAGTCTCCCCAGAGCATTTGATTAGATGGAGAGTGCCTCTTGTAGGTCTAGATAACAATTGTAGGATTTTTCAGGCATAGATCATAACTTGTAACTTGCTAATATATGGTAAAAGTGATTTGCATGTGGATGAACTTTAATGCATCATCCTGTTTAACCACCCTTAAGGTATACTTGCTGCTAATGTAGATCAAGACACCTTCCCCTTTAGACCCTGTCTGTGTGGCTGATGGTTTAAGAGTGTGAAAGGCACTGTAGCCTTACATTGCCCGATTATTTTCTGTGCTTTTAAACCATGTCTTGGTAATGGCACAGATGTCTATATTCTCCAGAGTAAGGAGAGCTTGTAAGGTGTGGAACTTCTTGTTAAGGCTCCCAACATTGAACAGTGATACCTTTAAGTCCTTTTGGGTTTTATTTGCTGTGTTGGTGGGTTTATTACTTCGGCATTGCCTAAAAAAAGGCTCTAAGGGGTAGATAAAATTTTAGCCAAAAATCTGGAAGTCCAGGGGGGCAGGTGTAGTCCATCTTTGGCAAAACAATGTGGTCTGTTAACCATGTCCTCTCAGGCTGACAGATATTGAATCCCCATGGACTGACACCAGAAACTAAGATAGCTGTTAAAGTCAATCATTTTTTGTTTAGACTGTGGCATAATCTTTGTTGAAGGTAGAATGTTGCTGAACACAAGGCACACTGGTATTAGACATATTCAGTGAGATCCATAATGTCTCTCTTCATATAATCCAGAGAAGTATGTCTCAGATCATTTACGTCCACATGGACTATGACAGAATTATAACAGTACCTGTGGTGCAATGATTTGTGTATGTGTGTAACTTGGAGTATCCTGGCTCCAGATAAGCAACTGAGTGTGATCTTCTTGTCCAGTTTTGTAAGTGGGGCATCAATGTATTGTAAAATGGAGTCTCCTCTGACAAAAGTCCTAGGTAAGTTTTTTACTTGCCTTATTGGCTTTGATTTTGGGTGTAGACTTATGTGCAGTGTTTGGTGTTGCTTTTGGTGTATGCTTTAGAGATTGGCGAGGATAGCCATTGTTGCTTGCAGACTTAGGAGGTCTTTCAGGTTTGAGGAGATTGCTTTTTAATGCCTCAGCATAAGATGGTCTATGTGTGTGGACACTATCTGTGGTGGATGTAGAGATTGTCAGATTATGTTAGGAAGAGTTAATGACTTTAGTTAACATCTCATTACCTGCCATTGTAGGTATACTACATGTGTGCTGCATTGGTGTAGGGTTGGGTAGTGTAAGGGGTACACAGACTAGGTAGCAAAGATGGTATTTAGAATCACGGTAGCATTGTGGGATGGCAGAGGCTCTAATTTGGACTACATGCATACTTTGCGTGATTAGAGTTATGCTAAGCCAGTGCACGTCCATTTGTATTACTGTGGTTTGTGCAGCCCTATTAC
The DNA here is from genome assembly GCF_019279795.1 of Protopterus annectens. Taxonomy (NCBI): domain Eukaryota; kingdom Metazoa; phylum Chordata; order Ceratodontiformes; family Protopteridae; genus Protopterus; species Protopterus annectens. The sequence continues at coordinate 1,820,268,322 of NC_056725.1, forward strand.
TGCATACATTCCCAAAATGTAATATCACAGACTATAATATTCATGTTTTCTGTATGCTATATGTCAATTCAGGTGCCATTTGATGTTGTACTGATTCATTTTACTGCGGTGTACTACACTTTAATATATTGATAAATGTTACTGTATTATGCTGCAATATACTGATTACTGTCACAGTCACTCCCTAATCACCCCTTCCCTGTTTTACATCTTTCACCATTGTACACAGTGGTACAGTGTAATGCAATAATCAGATACAATGGCATATTATACATGGTGCTTGTTTTAGCATTTTCTCCTAATTCATTTTAAACCAGCCACTTTCCATTTTGAGTTGCCGTCTGTTTCCATAATATGCAGTTAAGCACAATCATCTGGGGTAGTGATAGTTTTGTATTATGCCTTTTCAGACAATGATGTTACTGAGATGCCGTATGCATACGCAAAGAGTTGCTGACATAAATGGAATAGAAAAGTGCTCTGTGACTAACCTTTATAAACATGGAAACCATAAGGAGGAGCTTGTAAGTGATGGAAAGAAAATAGTTACATGAATATTTCTCAAAGTAAGCATAACCAAAGAAGGCAAGTTATACTGAGAAAGAAGAGAGAAAGAGACACAGAGAGATATTACTGGAACAATGCACACTTAGTTTGTTCAGTTAGCTGTGCAGGAAGGTTCTGCTTGAATGTAAGGTGGCTTAAAATTTTTTTTTTTTTTTAGGTCTGTAGTGGGAAGCTCTAGAGACTTGGGTCAGATACAAGAAATGGTCTATAATATCAGCTCAGGATGAAGTCATGGCTGTGGAGAATAATTCCTCTTTTAAAGTCATATGCTAACGAGTAAGGATTTTATAAGGTCAGGTCAGCTCAGACTAACATTACGTCTATGAAGAATGATTGCTCTGGTTGATATTTGGTCAACATAGAATGATTGCTCCTTTAAAGTCATATGCTAGTGGCTAATGAGATTGTATAAGGAACATTTTGTTGCCTAGAGGTGGATAGAAGTCATGATGTTTGAGTTTAGGTAACAGTGCAACTAGGACAAGGGTCAATCATTGCTTAGAACATTAAGGAACATTCTGAGCTCTTTCTTTTTCTAAGAATGTAATAACATGATACAAACATAATATGAACAAAAAAAAAACATACTGCAAGGCAACCCATGTGTTTTTTTAATCAGTTTGCTTTTGATTAATGGCAAAAACAGTTATTAAAACAGATGTGCATTGCAGTATGTAGACACCAGTGTTTGCTTTACGAAAAAAAAAAAACTTAAATTTGTTTAAAAAAATATTAGCAGCAGACTGATATTCAGTGAAGGTAAGAAAGCAAATATTTATAAAGATCTAAGCAAGGAATTTATAAATATCACCATCTGATGCTACAAAACTTTGTGAACATTACAATTTTAAACACAGCTGTCTGATTGTTCTGAATGATATCCTTAAACAATTATGGCTGCTTCACTCTCTCATTATCTGTTATTTTATGTAAGAGTAAAAAATTAAGAATTACACTGGAGGATAATTTTCCTGAGATCAGAAAAAGAAAGATTTAGTACCACACAAAGTATATTAATAATAAAATACAGGCTACGTTTCATGTAGTATAAACAGCAAAACAAAAATGCAGAATCCAGTGAGTGATCAGAGAATTTTGTTACTAGAAGAAAACAAAATAGCAATGCAGTTTAAACAATTCAGCAATAACTTGGTATTACACAACAGAGGCTTATCTTAGGCTAGTTATCAGTGGTATAAGAAATGCTGCTGATGGAGAAAGAGCAGGGGCCAAGGATTAAACAAAACATCAGATAAGAAGCGTCACCAGTTTTATTACCACAAGCATGCAACTACAGAGTATGCATACAATGTTACTGCAGTAACTGTAATTTAAAATTTCTGTCCATTATGCAATGCATTACCTTACACTCAAAGTGGTAAGGCAGCTGTAGTGTGGCGTATCCCAGTTTGTATGTGCACTATGGCTGATTTCACTGTCCATGGACCAAGGTGGCACCAGCATGTAAACCACAGAGGATGTGCCTGCATGTTTTTCTGCATGTAACAGTCCAAAGTGACAAGCAACATAATCCAATGGCAGCAGAGGTAGCCTATATAAAGAGCACATGGCAGCAAACAAGAGCTATGGCTTCTTAATGGAAAAGTGGCCATTCCATGCTGATACAACAGTCTAACTAAGACCAGGATGTGTCATGTATTGGCAGGATGGTCATGTCTCATGACATGATAACAAGCAGATTTCTGAAGGGTGGATTGCATGCAGTATTATGGAAAAGAAGTCTTTCTATAATAATGCTGTCAATTTGACTACAGCATTTGGGTATTTATGGAGCTAAAAGGGTGATTCATGGCTATCATTTTAGAAGACCACTATGACAGCAGAAATGCATTCCTATGTACTACTTTGCTGTTTTCTATATCTTTTAGAGCAATGATGCAGGATGGGACATGCTCTTGTGCTGCAGTAGTGTTAAACCACTATTCATAACCGTATAGGATTCTGGCATGTTATACAGTGTGCAACTGTCTAGCTATATATTACATGCTACATTCACAGTGTGTCCTTTTGTAGGGTACTGCAAACTAGCCATGATCCAGTTTTGTGCATGATGTAAGGATGTGCAATACATTCAGAGCAAGGTTATACCACTCATAGTAAAGAGTTGACTTTTGACACACCTTCTCACTGTCTGGCTACAACACAGTGGTTGTCTACTTCACACACATGTTTAGACACTGTTATATGGTCTATGATTCACACAGGCAACCAATATGAATTGTCCTGTTATTCATTAGGTGAGCAGTTATTAGACCAAGAGGTAGATGCACTGAATATGAAAATAGGTGAAAAAAGTAACAAATAGTATATATTCAAATATGTGTTAAAGTAACAGTTGAATGAGATGTGCACTGCAGCAGCGAGACAGAGTGCAACAAGTGTATACAGTTAGTGTTAAGGTAACAGTAAAATGAGATGTGCACTGCAACAGTGAAGCACCGAGTGCAGCAAGTGTATGCAGTCCCCGGGATTCATGAAGCTTGCGCCAGGCGCAGGCATAGCATCAGCGATCTAATACCAAATATGGCAGCTGAGCAATCCAGGTACGAGCTGTTTCCATGTGCACTACCTGCATATGCCACGCTGCACAGCTCCCGATGCATGTATGCTAATTACCCCATGCACAGCAGCATAGCATGCAAATGAAGGTATATAGTGATTCAGGAAGTGGTGCAGGTGTAGTGTAAGCATGCAGAAATTTAAACAAAAAAAAAAAACAGTTTACATTTCTCAAACATAAAATCGGAGCCATGACAGTGGACCAAACTCACGTATTATACTGTTAATATATGCCATTGACTAAATATATAGTCATTGGCATAAAAAACATGCACAACATATAAAAAAGAACATTTAATGTCATGCCCACACTAACACAAAGTTAAATCGCAGGGCATCAGTGTGCAAATGGGATCACAATGAAAATATAATTATATGGAATAAAACTGCAATGTAACACAGTTCATGAATTCCCCATAATAGTTCTTGGCATGCAAGCTACGCCACACCATGGTGCAAGGGTTGCTAAGAGGCTGTGGCAGTGTTCTGCATGGTAACTAGGAATTAGTAGGCAATGCAATGCAAATGAGAGGAGTAATACTGAATCACAAAATCCCCGCCAGCGTAAGGATGTACCTCACAGTGTAGCAGTACAACACCGAGGTGTGGCCTGGAGATAAAGATAACATCAAGAGAAGGGTGTGCCACCTTAGCTGTAAGCACATTGGAGCATTGCTAATCCGGTTTGCCTGTTGCTAAGCAAAGCTGCAGGATAGGGGTGTGTTGAAGTAGCCATAGCTTTGCTTAGCTGAGAGCACAAAAGGTAACCAAATGTGCATGTGAACGTGGATGAAAATGCGCTCGAAATCCAGTAAACGGGTGTGAGCGGTGCGCACCAGAGCTGAAACAGAAAAGATACAGGAAAAAAATAAGGAAATGCTGCAGCATGGTAATTGGAGTACAAATGAGTAATTAACACCTAGGAACCCACAGTGGGCCATTGACAACAGCTAACAAGGCTGCTAGCAGCTACATGCAGAACAGGAAAGGGGAGGTGCTGTACTGAAAAGAAAAGAGAACTGTCACAGCAGAACAAAGCAGACTTGCAGTAGATCAGCTACATAACACATTTCGCAACACAATCCTGGGTTGGGAAAGTACAAAACAAGAAAGCCTGCAGCTGGATGCATGCCTGACAACGAGAGGGGAATTGGGATGAAAAGTGAAGTAAAGGGCAATAGATGAATCATGGCAGCCAAGCGTAATTCAACACCAAAGGCTCCACAATAGCAAGTACCTGCTGTAAAACCCATAATTAAGATGCCCTGCAGCTGGAATTGCACATACAAACCCAATTACACCAGCAGCACCCGTAGCACAATAGTATAAAGTGTGAAAGCACCTCACACACACTTGTGTATTCCCAGACACTCTGCACCATTGGTGTATACAGACGGGGAACTTTTAATATGTACATGTTAGGGGCTGCCATAGCTTTGATTCACCAGCATGTGTTGGAGACTGAAGGTCGTGTGGAGGATGATGCTGACAACAATTTCAGGCACCGGAGGAGGAGAAGAGTGTTCAGACCCAGGGTAACCTGCCAGGGGCTACATGATCTGGAGATAGTAGAGCATTACAGGGTGGACAGGGACACCATACAGCAACCTGTTGAGCTGTGCCAGCCACGCCTCAGAGCCAGAAATAACAGAGGGGAACCCATCCTAGTGGGCACGAAGGTATGTGTAAGCTTGAGAATATTAGCCACAGGTACCTTTCAAAGGCCAACTGAGGACATCATGGGGACTTCACAGGCATCAGCATCCAGGGTACTCCACCAGTTCCTGGATGCCATGTTACCACATGCCAATGAGCACATATACTTCCCCCTAACGCAAAAGGAGTTGGCCGGCAATATGCGTCTCTTCCACTGTGTGGCAGACTACCCCCAGATGTACTGGGTGCAATAGACTGCATGCACATACACATCAAGTCACCACCTGGTGAGCAGGGTAGGTGATACATAAACCACAAGGGATACCCCTCCATCAACTGCCAGGTCATGTGCAATGCCCAGGGCATTATCATGGATGTGTGTGCTGGCAGCCCTGGAAGCTATCACGACTCCCACATCTGGCATGCCTCACAGCTGTATCAGGTATTTGCCAGGGGGGACAACCCATATGGCCACCTGGTGGCAGATGCTGGCTATGCACTGGAACCGTGGATGATGACTCCTATCAGAAATGCACACACACCCATGCAAGAATGCCATAATGAGGCACACGCACAAACCAGAATCATCATAGAGTGTGTGTTTGGGATGCTGAAATCACAGTTCCGTTGCTTGGACATAGCTGGTGGAGCCTTGCAGTACTCTCCAGACATGTGTGCCCACATCTTCATAGTATGTGCCATGCTACACAATATGATCTTGCGGAAACATCTGCAGCAGGGACAGACTGGTGAAGGCCCTCGCAGCCCACCACCATTGCCAAGGGCCCCACAGGCACAGAGGGCTCAGACCATGAACACCCTGTGCCTGCCCCAGTATGCCCATGCCTTGGCAAAGAGGGAACATATAGCACACACACTGACAGTGTAGGCACCTACAGGCTGACACCCTTCTCTACCTGCACACACAGTAAACATGGATGGCACACACACACGACCACCTGTATATTGTCATGTATAGGCGGTCTACTGTGTGCATCCTACATAGGCAGCTCTCAACTATTGTACACACAACTGCCATTGGCACAAGGTAAGTCAATACCTGAACAGTAAATTAAGCTATCAGTATGTGTCGATACTGTATGTATAGGTTCATAGGTACATAGGTGGGTACTTGCCTAACTGCCTGAGGCCATTCATAAACCTAGCCAAAATGTGTCTACTGCCGCCACCCCATTGAATAACTAACTGTCCCTCTGTGGAGTAGAGCCAATTGTGGGATCCCTGGGGTGTATCCACTGTTCCCCACCCACTCTCAAGGATTCCCTGGAGTATTAGTGAGGGGCTCCATATAATGTAATCAGGGATGTAGTTCCAAAGCATGGAGAGTACCTGTGACAGGAATCTGTCTCTCCAGCATCTTCTAGTTATGGTTGTGGCAAGGTGTAGCTCACTACAGCGTGTGGCTCACTGTGACATGGATTAGGTGGAGCATATCCATTAAGTCTGACTTGGACACGGCTTTGTTGGCCAGCAAATATCATCTCTGAGTAAACAAGATGCCACTGAGTAATGCAAGAGTTCATGCAGTCTGGCAGCATATGACACATGTCTGAGGCCAGTAATGCTCTTGGTGAGGTATGTTCATGGACCCTCCAGCTGTTGGATGTGTCTACTGCAGTACATCCAAAATGGGTTATCATACTCGATGATGGGATTGATGAGTGGTGAGTAAAGGGGCACAATAACCTCAGTCTGTCTAGATGCGAAGCCTTAAGTAATCAGATGGCCTACATAGATGGATGTCCTAACTATTTCACAGATATGATTGTCAAAGGAAAGATCACTATCTAATGTAGTCCTCACATACCCATTACGGCATCTGAATTATAGTGTCTGCCACTCGTGTTAATATGTGTGTGTAGTTTCCCAAAATGGAATGACCAGGCAGTATGTGGCCTTTAGCTGGAGGCCATCATTCTGACACCCTGTGTTGGTCTATGTGAGGCCCCTTGAAGGATGTCTGTGACAGCTGGACTGTCAGTTATGGCTCCCAGTTTGCAGTAATCACCAAAAATGGTCTGCTGTAGTCCACCTATGTTAGCCCGTACCTCTGAGAAGTATATGGCAAACAGTAGGGGTCCCAGGACTGAGTCCTGTGGGACACCAGTTTGACTGGTCAAAAGTTGTACCTGGAGGCTGCTAGGCTTACCATGTGGGTTCTGTGTGTAAGCCTGTTGGCAAACCAACCTGTGACGTATGGGTGTATGTACTGGCTGGTGAGTTTAAAAATAATACCTGAGTGGGGACACTTATTTCACTGAACTGCACTTCTGAAATACTTATAATTTTGCTATACAGTTGATCGACTATATTTTTGCACTGTTATAAAGCTTTTTTATTGTTTCACTGCATTTATGTACTGTTTTATACTGTTTTAACATTAGTTAATTGCTGTATTTTTTGTTTGTGAGTTCTGTGCATTTTTGTCTGTTACAGTTAAAAGCATTCTCGAGTCTGCTCCTTAATCTGTTTAAAACTTTCATTTAGTGGCTACAGCTAGGAATTGTAATATTGTGCATTACTATAATTGCTTATTTTATTTAAATTACTAAATTGTAAACTGCTTTTTCATACTGAGACTTGTATTTTTCTCTTTGTGGGTGTTCTTTCTATGCTTTTAAAGTGAGGTTTCTGTGTTCTGCTCAGGTGGCATAATCTTGATAGAGGCCTGTTGTCTAAGCTGGTAGTTTTGTTTGAGTTTCCTGTGTTTCTGGCAGCCATTTTCTGCTGATTTTCTTCATTATTGAGAGTAACAAGGCCTCCTGACCTTCTGTAGTACAAGTAATTGGGTAATAGCATGGGTTGAGTAGTAATCTGATCTTCCACCTCTGCTTCTATTGTCAGGCACTGGATTGCATTGCATAAGTGGAAATTCCTTAAGATTCCAAGAGCAAGCTAAGTTATTTCTTACACTTATTTCACTGAACTGCACTTCTGAAATGCTTATAATTGTGCTATACAGTTGATCTACTATATTTTTGCACTGTTATAAAACTTTTTTATTGTTTCACTGCATTTATGTACTGTTTTATACTGTTTTAACATTACTTAACTGTAAACTGCTTTTTCATACTGAGAGTTGTATTTTCTGTTTGTGAGTTCTGTGCATTTTTGTCTGTTACAGTTAAAAGCATTCTCGAGTTTGCTCCTTGATCTGTTTAAAATTTTAATTTAGTGGCTACAGCTAGGAACTGTAATTTCCACCCTCCCTCCCTAGTGTTCTGTGTTCTTTTACTTGGTGGCTTTGCAGTTGCCCGCCCATACTGTATATTTGATCTGTGACACTCCTCCCAGTCTAGTGTCATTAGTTCACTCAATCTAATAGAGAACATTTGTGAAGGCCAACCCACTCAGATTCTTAACGTTGAATTAACTTCTGTTCTAGCTTTCTCCATTTCCACTTTACTGGGAAAAAAAATTAAGCTTGCTTCCCCCCTTTCCTGTGGCAGGTCAGATACGGATTTGCTGTGTCCAGGACTATTTGTGAGCTCCTAAGCCCCCCCCCCACACACACACTTAACTGGTATTAAACTATTCCTGGTGCCATAAAGTCTGTTCTTCAAAATTTCCCTTGTATCTAGCCAGCTTTTTAGTTTTAGCACTCATCTGTTTCTTTGATCTCAGCACTTGTTCAGAAATCATTGTAAGCACTAAATAAGTTACAAATTACTACAGCACTCAACTTTCCTCACTTATCTAGAGGGAAACAGTTTTTAGCACTTAATAAATAAGCACTTATTCAGGCATGTCTAAAGGTCAGCTCCCGATGTTTTCTCCTGTCTAACTGATGAATCTGGGCATTTTGGAACAATGCAGCAATTGCCTCATGTACACAGACAACCATCTCCTCCTACCACCCAACACTACGACCTGTGAGAGATGCACTTATATAGCCAAACTAGAAGCAAAGCTCTCTTCACCAAAGACTGGCCTGGACAGTCAACAGGAGAAGGTAAACACTTGCACCACAGCACACTCATCACATAGTCCCTCAAAACCTACACCACCAACACACACAAAACACACACCTACATTCATGGAGGCTCTCAGTACAAATCTGCCCAAACAACAGAGACCTCCAAAGCAGAAATGCAAGCAACCTCCACCCACCAACACAACCCAAATGACACATTGCCCACATAGTCAGTGTGCCACTCAACTACAGTCCATAAGGCATAACGTACCCAACATTCTAGTCATACGTGACTCTGTAGTCAGGCACACTGATGTTCCACTCACCAGGCTAAACAATGAAATAGTTACTGTCAGCTGCCTGTCAGGTGCCAGGATCTGCCACATAATGCACGGACTCAGGTCACTCCACAACAAGTACAAATATGACTCTGTCATTGTCCATGTTGGTGTGAATGTCCTGAGATGTACCTCCCTGGACTACATGAAAAGAGACATGGAGGAGCTCTCCAATCTTGTAGCCCAGGCCGGTATGACCCTAGCCCTGACTAGTATCCTGCCTTCACCCAGAATGACACCACAGTACAAGGACAAAATGATTGACTTTAACAATTGGCTAAGCTTCTGGTGTCATTCTAAGGGAATCCTGTATCTGTCTGCCTGGGATGACATGATCGTCAGACCATGCTGCTTTGCCAGAGATGGCCTGCTCCTGTCGCCCTTGGGATTCCGGATACTGGCAAAGGCTCTTGCCACCCCTATAGTGCCTTTTTTAGGCAAGGTTCAAATGACAAATTCACCACCATAACAGGTACAAGCAAGCAAAATATGAGGGTAATGCTACTGAATGCTAGAAGTCTAAACTTCAAAATGCACTCACTGGAGGCACTCCTTAAAATGGAGAACATTGACATCTGTGCTATGACAGAGACCTGGTTCAAAGCTCCAGACAGCACCACTGCATTACCAGGCTATAATTCATACCACACCTTTCGACCACAAAACCTGGACTGAAACATTAAAGGTGGAAGCGTGTCCATATTCATTAAGGATATCCACACCTCCAAGCTAGTTGCTCAGCATAATGCATCCAAGATTATCCAAGTTCAACTAACTCTGGGCAAAACCACAGTCCAGATTGTAGCTTGCTACAGACCGCCCCCCATGCCCCAGGATTCCCACTGCTCTTTTCTTAATACACTGGAAAATATTAAGGTACAACCCAACACTCTAATAATGGATGATTTCAACTACCCTACCATTAACTGGGAAAACTAGTCATGTACCAACTCTTTTGCTCAACGTTTTCTGGAAATCATCATTTCCAACGCTTTGGATCAACTTATCCACACCCCCACTAGGGGCAGCAATATCCTAGACCTGGTCATCACCAACATGGGTGACAGGTGTTCCACACCAGAGGTCAGCTTCTCGTTGATCAGATCAGACCACAAGCTAATTATCCTAGACATCCACATCCCGCTCCCACCCCCATTAGGAAAACAACCATAAAAAATGTCTCCAAAGCCAACTTCACACTTCTTAAGACAGAAGTGACAAACTTCACAACACCCATGCAGGTGGACAATAGAGGTACGACTGCTGAATCCTACACAAATGCACTTTATAAGCACTTACACGAGTGAATGGATCGTGCTATCCCTAACAGAACCAAGATGCTAGCCTCCAAAAAAAGGAAGCCAATCTGGTGGTCTTCTGCCATAAACAAACTCTACAACAGAAGAAAGAAACTGTTACAAAAAAGAGTAAAATCCCATGATTGGAGGAACTCCCTGGTCAGCCTCAGTAAGAAGCTGAGATCCCTCATAAAATCCTCCAAAGCTAGTAATGAAAACAAAATTGCCACTGATTCTCAAGACAACCACAAAGCATTCTATAGCTATGTCAAAAATCTCAATGGCAACACTCAGATCTGCTCTGAGTTACAGCACAATGACACTAAATATACAGAACCAACTGATATTGCCAACATCCTGGCAGATAGGTTCAGTGCTAACTTTACCCATCTCTCACCCCCTAGAGGACCCATCTTTATACCGGAAGAATGCAAAGTTCCTGTAATCATGGCTGCACAGGTAAAAACTTCACTCTCCAAAGCCAAGAACACAGCATCCATGGGACCTGACAACATCCCAGGCTGCCTTCTACATGAACTACAGAATGAACTGGCACCCCACGTAAGTACCATGTTCAATCATAGCCTCACCTCAGGCTTTGTGACAATTGAATGGTGCACCGCAACAGTTATCCCACTCCACAAAGGGGGGGAGGGGCCATAACAGACCCAGGGAACTACCGCCCCATTAGCCTGATCTGCCTCGTCTGCAAGGCCATGGAACATATCATCATGGAACTCATAAACAAAGACATTGGTTCATAGGTTGATACTAGGCTATCTGCCCTAGGGCATTTATAAGCCTAGCCAGAGTGTGTTTGGCTTTCACCACCCTTTTAGATTAGTTGACTGTGCCTCTGTATAGTAGGTCACAGAAAGTAGCCTTTTAAGGTTAGTTTACTGTACCTCTGTCAAGCAGGGACACAGAAGAGATCCCGGGGTAAACTTATGATCTCCCATCCACTCGACAAGATTTCTCTTGAAGAGGGTCAGTGAGGGGCTCTGCCTAACATGGATTGGGATTTTGTTCCAGAGTGAGGGGAGCCTCTGGGATATGAATCTGTCCCTCCAGCATGTCCTATTTATTTCTGTGCTGAGGTTCAAGTCACTGGAGCATGTAGCTCTAAGGGATTTGGATTTCCTGAGGTGAAGCATGTCCATTAATTCTGGGTTGGACATGGCTTTATACGTCAGACACAGATTGCCTCTGAGTAGGCAGTACGCAACTGAGTAGAGCTGGAGTTTCTTTAGCCGAACTGCATAGGACATCTGTTTGAGCCCCTTGATCCTCTTGGTGAGGTACTTTTGGGGTCTTTCCAGTTGCTGCAGGTGTCGGGTAAGGTACATCCCAAATGGGCATTGTATTCAATTATGGGGCTGATAAGTGATAAGTAGAGGGGCACAATGACCTCTCTTGATCTAGATGTGAATCCTTTTATGATAAGGTGGGCTATATAGAAGGTCTTTCTAACCACTTTGGCAACGTGATTGTCAAAGAAGAGATTGCTATCTACTTGGGTCCCCAAGTCCCTAAATACTTCCTCCATACTTAATGGATTACCACCTATGTGGTAATTTGTGGGCACTTTGTTTTTCCCAAAGGGGATGACTATGCACTTTTTGGCATTTAGCTTTGCCATGGCTCTGGCACCAGTTATCCGTCTCTGTGAGACCCTTTTGGTGGATACTTGTGTCAGCAGGAGAGTGGATTATGGCACCCAGTTTGCAGTCATCTGTGAACTTGGTCAGCCATAGTCCACCCGTGTAAGCCTGTACCTCAGAGAAATATATACCGAACAAGAGAGGTCCCGGGACTGAGCCTTGTGGGATGCCACTTGTAACTGGTTTAGAGTCTGACATGGCACCTGCTATTCTGACCATGTGGGTTCTATCCCTGAGCCAGTTTGCAACCCATCTTGTGACCTAGGGGTTGATATTTAAGCTGGTGAGCTTATTTATGATGCCCGAGTGGGGTATTGTGTCAAAAGCTTTTGCGAGGTCCAGGTAGGCTGTGTGGACTACCTTCCCTTCATCTATGGCTTTGGTAACTGTTTCAAAGAAGTCAACCAGGTTCAAGGGGCAAGATCTGCCCTTTACAAAGCTGAATTGAGTAGGATCCAGTGTCTGGAGGTTCCCAATGTCTTTGTTTATGATTTCCATGATGATACGCTCCATAGCTTTGCAGACCAGGCTAGTCAGGCTTATAGGGCAATAGTTTCTGGTGTCTGTTGTGGCACCACTTTTGTGGAGTGGGACCACTGTTGCTGTATGCCATTCCTTGGGTACATATCCTGTAGTAAGGGTGAGATTGAACAGTCAATTTATATGAGGGTTTAGTTCTTCTTGGAGCTCGTGTAAAACGCAGCCCGGGACACAGTCTGGTCCCATTGATGCTATGTTTTTTGCTTTGGAGGGGGCAGCTCTCACCTGTGCATCTGTGATCTCAGAAAGGCTACACTCTGTTGGGATAGACATTTGCTCTTTTGGGTGGGAAGGAGGGAGAAGTTTGCACTGAACCTTTCTGCCAGGATGTTGGCAATGTCAATGTCTGTGGGTTCAGTGTATTTTTTGTCATTTTGCACTAACTCAGAGCATATCTGGGAGTTGTCTCCCAGGTTTCTGACATAACTAAAGAAGGCCTTGTGATTCATAGGTACATAGGTTGGTACTAGGCTATCAGCCCTAGGGCCTATACAAGCCTAGCCATAACAATTCCCTGGCTATTTCTTCCCACACTGTTTACTTCCCTGGACCCCTGTCTAGCAGGGTGACTGATGTGATTCCCGGGGTGAATTTCCTTTCTCCCATCCAATTGTCAAGGTTCCTTTTTGAAGAGGACCAAAGAGGCACTCTGCTTGACATGTATGGGCAATCTATTCCAGAGTCTGGGAAGTCTCTGGGTCAGGAACCTATCCCTCCAGCATGTTTTGTTTATTGTGATGACAAGGTTTAGATCCCTGGAGCATGTGGCATTGAGGGATTGGGATTTCTTTAAGTGTAGCATGTCTAACAGCTCTGGGTTTGACATAGCCTTGTATGTTAAGCAAAGATCACCTCTGAGTAGACGATATGCGACAGAGTATAGCTGGAGTTTTTTAAGGCGGTCAGCGTAGGGCATCTGCTTTAGGCCTGTGATTCTTTTAGTGAGGTATTTCTGCGGCCTTTCCAGTTGTTGCAGATGTCTTGAGAGGTATATACCAAATGGGGCATTGTATTCTATAATGGGTCTAATGAGGAATGAGTACAGTGGGACAATGACCTCCTTTTTTCTGGATGAAAAGCCCTTAGTGATGAGGTGTGCCACATAGAAGAATTTCCTGACTCTTGTGGCAATGTGGTTATCGAAGGTGAGACCACTGCCCACCTGTGTCCCTAAGTCTCTTATCACACTTTTGGTGTTTAGCGTACTGCCACCTATATGGTAATTCATGGATACATGTTTTTTCCCAAAGGGGATAACTATACATTTCTTGGCATTGAGGTTGAGCCCATGGCTATAGCACCAAGCATCTGTTTCTGTAAGGCCTTTTTGTAGAGTATCCACATCATTTGGGGATTCAATAATGGCTCCCAGTTTGCAGTTATCTGCAAACTTTGTTATCCAGAGTCCCTTAATGTTGGTCTGTACTTCAGGGAAGTAGATGCCAAACAAGAGCAGTCCCAGGTCTGAACCCTGAGGTACTCCACTTGTCACTTGTCTGGAGCTGGATTTGGAGTCGGCTACTTTTACAGTGTTGGTTCTATCAGTAAGCCAGTTAGCAACCCACTGGGTAACGTAGGGATTAATGCCCAGCTTAGTAAGTTTATCGATGATTCCAGAGTGGGGGACGGTGTCAAAGGCTTTGGCAAGGTCTAGATAGGCTGTGTGGAACACCTTACCCTTGTCCATGGCTCTGGTGACTGATTCGAAGAAGTCAATCAGGTTCAGGAGACAAGATCGGCCCTTCACGAACCCAAACTGGGTGGGGTCCAGTGTTTGAAGGTTGCCGATGTCTTTGTTTATAAGTTCCATGATAATATGCTCCATGGCCTTGTAGATAAGGCTTGTCAGACTGATGGGACTGTAGTTTCCGGGATCCAAGGTGGATCCCCCCTTGTGAAGTGGGATAACTGTAGATCTGCGCCACTCAGTGGGCATGAAACCTGAGGTGAGCCTATGATTAAACATGAAATTTAGGTGAGGTGCCAGTTCATATTGTAGTTCATGTAGTACACAGCCCGGGATGTCATCTGGTCCCATGGATGCTGTATTCTTAGCTTTGGAGAGTGCATTTTTTACCTGTGTGGCCATTATTACTGGAATTTGGCAATCTTCCAGTATTGAGATGGGCCATTTAGGGGTGAGAGGGGTGAAGTTGGCACTGAATCGATCTGCCAGGATATTGGCAATATCCTTGGGATCAGTATATTTAATGCCATTCTGTTTTAGCTCAGAGCAGATCTGAGCATTGCCATTTAGATTCTTGACATAGTTATAGAATGCCTTATGGTTGTCTTTGGAATCTTTGGCAATTTTATTTTCGTAACTAGCTTTAGAGGATTTTATGAGGGATCTCAGTTTCTTACTGAGGCTGGTAAGGAAGTTTTTTGCATCCTGAGATTTTCCTCTTTTCTGCAACAGTTTTTCCTTTTGTTGTAAAGTTTGTTTATGGCAGGGGACCACCAGACTGGCTTTTTTTTTTTGGATGAGAGCATCATGGTTCTATTTGGGATGGCACAATTTATGCATGAGTGGATGTGCTCGTACAGTGCCTTAGTGTAGGATTCAGCAGTTGAACTTTCAGCTCCCGTCTACATGGGTATCATGAAGTTTGTCACTTCTGACTTGAGTAGCATGAAGTTGGCTTTGGAGAAGTTTTTATGGAGGTTTCCTCACTGGAGGGTGGGGGTGGGATGTGGATGTTAAGGGTGATTAGCTTATGGTCAGACCTGACTAACGAGGGGGTGACCATAGGTGTGGAGCATTGATTTCCCATGTTGGCAATGACTAGGTCTAGGATATTGGAGCCCCTAGTGGGACTATGGATTAGTTGATGTAGGGCGTTGGAATTTATGAATTCCAAGAACAGTTGGGCAAAGGTGTTGGTACATGAGTAGTTTTCCCAGTTAATGGCAGGGTAGTTAAAATTACCCAGTATTAGGGTGATTGGTTCTATCTTAATATTTTCCAGTATGTTTAGAAAGGTGTAGTGAGAATCTTGGGGTATGGTGGGGAATCTGTAGCAAGCTACAATTTGGATTGCAGGCTTACCTAGTGTTAGTTGCACCTGGAGAATTTCAGATGCATTGTGTTGGGCAACTAGCCTGGTGGTGTGAATATCCTTGGTGAATATTGACACCCCTCCACCTTTAGTGTTTCGGTCCTGCTTTGGTGTCCAAAAAGTGTGGTAAGAGTTATAGCCTGGTATTGCAGAGGTGCTCTCTGGTGCCTTGAACCAGGTCTCAGTTACTGCACAGATATCAATGTTCTCCATTTTTAGGAGTGCCTCGAGACAGTGCGTTTTGAGGTTTAGATTTCTAGCATTGAGTAGCATTACCTTCAGATTTTGCATGCTTGTACCTGTTACGGTGGTGGTTTTGTCCTTTGAACTTTGCCTAAAAAAGGCACTATAGGGGTGGCAAAGAGCCTTAGCCAGTAACCTGAATCCCAGGGGCGACAGGTGCAGACCATCTCTGGTGATTATCTTTAGTGTCTTGTGCAATTTTTCTTCTGAAGCTGGCCTTAGGTGATTTTATGAGGGATCATAGTTTCTTGCTAGTACTGATCAGAGACGCCTTCCCTTTTTGGGATTTTGCTCTATCATGTAGTAGCTTTCTCCTTCTGCTATATAGCTTATTCATGGCCAGGGTCCACCAGACAGGTCTCTTGCCTTTGGAGGAGTGAGTCTTGGTTTTATTTGGGATAACATGCTCCATGCATTCCTGTAGGTGTCCATAGAATGCTTTTGTAAAGGATTCTGCATTTTGGGCTCTATTTTCCACTGTCCCGGGGGCTTTGAAGGATTCCACCTCGGTTTTGAGAAGTGTGAAGTTTGCTTTTGAGAAGTTCTTCACCTTTGTTTCCTTGGCTAGGGGTGGGGATGGAATATGGATGTCCAGTGAGATTAGTTTATGGTCTGATCTTACCAATGAGGGGTATACCTCTGGTGTGGAACATAGAAACCCCATGTTGGTGATGACCAGATCCAATATGTTTTCCCCTCTTGTGGGAGTGGTGACCAGTTGTTCCATAGCATTTGAGTTTATAAATTCTAGGAACAGTTGGGCGAGGGTGTTTGGGCTTGAGTAGTTTTCCCAGTCAATGTTTGGGTAGTTGAAGTCACCCAATATAATGGTGTTTGGAGAGACCTTCATATTCTCCAGTATTCTCAGGAAAGCTGAGTAAGGTTCCTGTGTTTGGGAGGGTGGTCTGTAGCAGGCTACAAACTGAAAGCAGTTTTGCCCACTGTTGGTTGCACATGGATGGTCTCCGTTGCTTTGTGCAGTGCCACTAACCTGGAGGTGTGGGTATCTTTGATAAATATGGATACTCCCCCTCCTTTTTTGGTTCAGTCCACGTTTTGGGGCCAGAAACCATTGTATGAAGTATAACCTGTTAGTGCTGGGGTGCTCTCTTGAGCCTTGAACCAGGTTTCTGTTACTGCACAGATATCAATATTCTCCATACTGAGGAGAGTCTCGAGTGCGTGCATCTTGAGGTTTAGACTTCTGACGTTGAGCAGCATTACCCTTAGTTTTTCTTTCTTTGTGTTGTCTATGGAGGTGGGTTTGTCTTTTGAGCCTTGCCTAAAACAAGAGCCTTTGCCAGTATTCGAAAACCCAGGGGTGACAGGTGCAAGCCGTCCCTACCGAAGCAACATGGCTTGTCAAGCATGTCATCCCAGGCTGACAGACACTGGATCCCCTTTGAATGACACCAATACTTTAGCCAATTGTTGAAATTGATCATTTTGTCTTTATACTGTGGCATCATTCTTGGTGAGGGTAAGATGCAATTCAAGGTCAGGGTCATACCGGCCTGGGCTACATGATCAAAGAGCTCCTCTATGTCTTTTTTCATGTAGTCCAGGGAGGTACATCTCAGGTAATTCACACCAGCATGGACAATGACAGAGTCATATTTGTACTTGCCTTGGAGTGACCTGAGTGCTTGTATTATGTGGCGGATCCTAGCACCCGACAGGCAGCTTACAGTGACCTTCTCCTTGTTCAGCCCGGTGAGTGGGACGTCAGTGTGTCTGTCAATAGAGTCACCTATTACAAGTGTATTAGGTGTGTTGTTTAGCCTTAAGGGCTGTGACTGTGTGGCACACTGACTTTGTGAGCTATGTGCTATGTGGGCATTGTTTCTTAGTAGGGGTTGCTTGGATGTCTGCTTTGGAGGTCTCTGCTGCTTAGGCAGATTTTTATTTAGAGCCTCCAAGTATGTTTTTGTGTGTTTGGTTTGCTGATGCAATAGGTCTATGTGAGACTGGATTTCTGGTGTGTGTGGTTACCTTCTCCTCCTGACAGGCTGTGCCAGTACTGGGTTGAGAGGGCTTAGCCTCCAGTTTGGCTATATAGTTGCATCTCTCACATATATTTGAGCTTGTTGGGAGGAGGAGAGGGTGGACTGTATACATAAGGCAGTTGTAATATTGCCTCAAGATTCCCAGATTCACCAGCTGGACTGGAGAGTAAACCCGAAACTGAACTTTGGACATGCCTGAATAATATAGGGAACTACTTATTGACCGATCAGAAAGAACCGATAGGGAGCAAGTGTTTAAAAGAAGTATAAGAGGATGTAGTGCTTAAGTTTATTAGTGTTTACCTATGAGATTACTTATACGAGCAAGTGCAGGGCTTTAGAATGAAAATAGAGTGCTTATTTTGAGATTTAGAGCAGTTCTAAGGGAAAAAGTGAAGAGCAGATTTTGTGGAGCTGGGAATAGTTTAAGCCTGTTTAAGCGGTGCTGCCCAATGCTGCTCTGATCTACAAACTCTGGACCACACACAGTTTGGGTTTGTAAAAGGCAGATCATGTCTCCTAAACCTGATAGACTTCTTTGAAATAGTCACCAAAGCCATAGATGAGGGTAAGGTAGTTCACACAGTTTATCTAGATCTCGCCAAGGTGTTCAACACCATCCCACACTCTGGAATTATAGATAAACTCACTAAACTAGGTATAAATCCCTATGTCACAAGATGGGTTGCCAAATGGCTTACTGACAGAACCCACACCGTGAAAGTAGCAGATTCTAAATCTGACTTCAGACCAGTGACAAGTGGAGTACCACAGGGTTCAGTCCTGGGTCCTCTCCTGTTTGGTATCTACTTCTCTGAAGTACAGGCTAACACAGAAGGTCTTTGGCTAACTAAATTCACAGATGACTGCAAACTAGGAGCCATAATTGAAACTCCTAACTATGTGGACATCCTACAAAAGGGCCTCACTGAGACAGATGCCTGGTGTCAAAGACATGGTCTCAAGCTCAATGCCAAAAAGTGCATTGTCATCCCTTTTGGTAAAAACTCTGTACCCATGAACTACCACATAGGTGGCAGTCTACTTAACACTGAAAGTGTGATGAGACCTTGGGACACAGGTGGACAGTAGTCTCTCCTTTGATAATCACATCGCTACAGTGGTCAGGAAATCCTTCTATGTGGCACACCTCATCACAAAAGGTTTCTCATCCAGAAAAAAAGAGGTCATTGTTCCCTTCTACTTATCACTCATTAGACCCATTATAGAGTACAACGCCCCTTTTGGTATGTACCTCACAAGACATCTACAACAACTGGAAAGGCCACAAAAATATCTCACAAAGAGGATAACTGGCCTCAAACAGATGCCTTATGTAGACCGTCTCAAAAAACTCCAGCTTTACTCCATCGCATATCACCTACTTAGAGGTGATCTCTGCCTAACATACAAAGTTATGTGAAACCCAGAGCTGTTGGACATGCTCCACTTAAAGAAATCCAAATCTCTCCGAGCTACACGCTCTAGGGACCTAAACCTTGTCACCACAATAAACAGAACAGGCTGGAGGGATAGATTCCTGTCCCAGAGACTTCCCATACTCTGGCACAGACTACCTATCTTTGCCAAACAGAGCTCCTCATTAACACTATTCAAGAAAAATCTTGATGATTGGATGGGTAATAGGAAATTCACCCCAGGGATCACTTCTGTGGTTTTGCTTGACAGGGGCACAGGAAAATAATTTTCTTGGGTGGTAAAAGCCAGGGTACCTTTTTGGCTAGACTTCTACAGGCCCTAGGGCCAATAGCCTAGTACCTACCTATGAGACTATGGTGTAAAAACCCTTGGCGAGGTCCAGGTAGTATGTGTGAACTACCACACCCCACACCTGAGGTCTAGGTGAATGTAAGATGTCAAACAGGTTCAGTAGGCATGATCTGCACTCAGTCAAGCTGACCTGGGTTGGGTCATGTGTCTGGAGGTTACCATTGTCTATGTTAATGAGTGCCATGAGGATGCACTCTATAGCCGTGCAGATCAGGCTACTCAGGCTTATGGGATGGTAGTTACCATGGTCAGTTGTGTCACCACCTTGGTGGAGTGGAATAGCTGTTGCCATATGCCATTGAATGGGCATGTAGCCTGTGTAGAGGCTAATGTTGAATTGTTATATTAGGTGGGGGTCACTTTGTCTTGTAGTGCCTGCAGGATGCAGTCTGGGATACCATCTGCCTCCACTGATGCTCTGTCATGCCATTTGAAAGGGCCATTACCACTTTTATATATCTGATGTCTGAGATACTGTACATTTTGGGTATTGTTGTGGGCCGTGTAGGGGGTGAAGCTTGCACCGAATGTATCATCAAGTGTGTTGGTGATATCAGTAGGGTCAGTATATTCAGTGCAATATTGCACCAGCACAGTGCAAATCTGTGTGTTACTGCTTAGATCCTTCACATAGCCAAAGAAGCCTTTGTGGTCATCTTCTGAATCCATGCCTATTTACCTGTGGATGTCAGCCTTGGATGATTTCATGAGTAACATAAGTGTCTTACTAATACTGGTCACGGATGTCTGCATGTCTTGGGATTTGTTGTTGTTCTGGACTACTGTTCTACTTCTGTTGTATAGCCTGTATATTGCAGGGTCCAGCAGACTGGTGTCCTTGTGTAGGAGTAGCGAGTCCTGGTTTATCATTGATGGCACGACCCATACATCTTTGTAGGTGCTTATAGAGTGCATTTGTAATTCTGTCTGTATCTTGAGCAGTGTCATCTCTGAGCATGGGTGCTGTGAACCCTCCCACTCTGTCATTAGTACTGTGAATTTAGCTGTAGGAAAGGTATTCACTGTGTGTTCCTTGGGTGGGGGAGATGGTTGGGAGTGGAAATCATCAGTGAATAGTTCATGGTCAGATGTAAACAGTGACTGGTTTACCTCCACCTTAGTGCACCTGTTGCACATGTTGGTGATTACCACTTCTAGTATGTTTTCACCTCTCATTAGTCCATCTACCAGCTGATACAGGCCATATAAGATGATAAATCCCAGGAAGTGCTGGGCCTGGAAGTGAATACTCGAGTAGGTTATCCAGTTAAGTGTAGGGTAGCCGACATTGACCAATAACAGGGTGTCTGGTAGGACTGTCATGTTTACCACTGTCTGCAGATAGTTGTAGTGGTGATCCTGGGTCATGGAGGATTATCTGTAGCAGACCACAGTTTGCATTGCAGTCATGGCTGATGTTAGCTGCACATGGATGATGACAGAGGTATCACGCTGCCCCACTAACTTGGAGGTGTAGGAATCCCCAATGAATATGGATACACCCCCTCCATGTCTGTGCCAGTTCATATTCAGTGGCTGAAATGTGTGTTATGGGTTGTAGTCCAGTAGTGGCGGTGTGCTCACAGGAGCCTTATACAGGTCCCAGTCACAGAACAGATGTTGATGCTGTCCATAATGAGGGGTGCTGTGAGTGCGTGCATGTTATGAGTACTACCCCTGGTATTGAGTAGCCCAACCCTCATTGATTCCGCTATTGTGCAGTTCATGGAGGTGAGATTCACTTCTGAGACCTGCCGAAAAATGGCACCATGGGGGCGCCAATAGCCTTGCCCAGCATTCCAAAGCCTTAGGCTGATACATGCAAGTTGGTATGGCATTGTTGCAGGCATGTTTCCCATCTGTGCTTGTGTCCCATCTTTCCTGTAGGTAACCTACTGGTATGAAATACAAAGCCCAAAACCTATACAAGTCTACTAGCTTCCAAGATAGGCTTTTGGAGTGATTAAGTATCAGTAGTCTGCATGCTCTTGCTGTACTTAACTGTTGTCTGACTACATGGTGATTTTACACTGTATATTGTAATCAGAAAACTCTGTATAATCACATATGATGTTGGAGATGGCCTGCACTGTAGAGGTTCACAGATAGGTAGTAGGCTATCTGCCTAAGGTCATTTAGAGCATAGCTACAGTGTGGTGGCTTTATCTGCATCAATGATGAAGTAACTGAGCCTCTGTCAAGCATAGCCAATGAAGTGATTCCAGGCAGAGTTGCTGGAAGCTGTTGAAGACTGGGGTGCTGTAGGGTGATAGGGGCACACAGTGATCTCAAAAGGACATGTTAACATGACAACCCAATAGCATTTAATTTCCCCAACAGGTCTTGCAGCTATAAAACTGGAGTGGCTCCCCCACACCCTGGCTGTATGTTTCTGGGACACATGATCCAAGGGGTGTATATACTGTTGTCCAGTCACACATCAAGTGAAGTATGTCAGTGAGGGGCTATGCCAAATGTAGTTAGGATGTTAATGTATAGTCTCTCAATTCATGTGTCATGTCGGTATTTCGAGAAGCTCACTGGGTGTGGGTGGCTCCGCCTGTTGTGTAGCCAAGCTCACACATAGGATACATGGACATAGGAAATAGGCAGAAGGAATGTTAATGTCAATAGTGTAATGGCTACAACATTTGCATAATATCTGTGCATTCATGGTTCAAACCCCAATAAAGTCAGAGATGTTTTACATGTTACATAGTATACCTTAACCACAGCTTGCATATATAGGTAGTATTTCTCAGAATAATAAAGATTTGGAACACACATAAACCCATGTGTGCTGGAGAGTACAGATAACAGACAATGTAATGTTATGTAAGCACATAGTGAGATGCTACCTCACTGAAATACATATATCCTGAGTAGTTAGCAGAAGTGGTCATATTTGCGTGCACAGGTTGTAGGAGGTGAAGTTTGTTTAACTGTGTACAACCGCTGGTATAATGCCACACAAACACCTTTAAACCTGCTTACAACGGCTTAAATTAGCCTTATTCTGTAGTAAAACATGCCTAATACATCGCAGGTGTTGAACCCTGGACCATGCACACCATAGTCATGGGATCTACCACTAAGCCATCTAATCTGTATACATGTTTAGTGCTTGTTAGACTACACCTTATACTACAGGCATTTCACAGTACTGACCACAAATGGGACAGTCACTTTGTGTACATATGTACAGCACATTGTAAAGTATTGTAATATGTGAATCAGCATATACAAGTCTACATATGTATAAGTGTTACAAATTAATACTAAATATATATATATATATATATATATATATATATATAATCACTGATGATATATATATATATATATATATATATATATATGTATACAGTAACATCTATAGCCATATATATATTTATAAACATCTATGAACACACTTTGTGACACAGAAGCATTCCAAATGGATAGAAGTGTACGCAAAACACATACAGCTCTGGTATTATAACTATTAATATTAACCTAATTCCCCATAGAAGCAATGGTTGTTGTGTATGTGGAGATTGGTGTGGGGGAGGACCACTGGCTAATGGAATATTCATCAAGGAGGGCCTGCATCGGATGTTCAATACATGAACTGGAGGGGGTACACATGGAGTATGGGGACAATGTAAAAGGACACAAAACAAGAACCATTTTCATCCATAATACACCCTGTCAGGTCACATTGCAACACTGACTTCAACAAAATATGAACATTAACAGGTATCATACATATGTACACCAAGTGACTTACACGTTTGTTTGCAGTACTGAGGAACGGCTGTTGTACACTGTACATACTAAACACCATAAAAGTTGTACATATCTAAGATGCTTCAGTGGTAAAGCCAGTGACTGTGGTGTTCATGGTCCCAGTTTCAAGACCTGCAAGGGCTGTTACGTCATTTTGAGGTCCCGAATAAGGGATGTTGGATGCAGGGTTATTAAAACACTTTTAAGCAGTCGTTAGCATGTTACTGCGACGGTAAGTGGAGCTTAAACATGACTACATGGATGAGCGCCACACAGTTTTGACCTTTGCTGAACATCGTGCAGATCATGGGCAAAGCCACTCACAAATGCTGAAATGTGAGTTAATCACCCTTGCACTACCAGTGCCTGCTCTGAGATGTAAAATGACCACTGCCAGGATTAGACCACGCAACCATGTACACAATCTTTGCAGTAACCTACCACTAAGCTACCTGAGATGTACCAATGGCAGTTGTGTATTCAGACAGGTTAAAACACAAAAGGGAGGATTGTATGGAAATAGGACAAACCACCATGTACTCAATGAAAGGTGTATGCTATATATATATATATATATATATAGAGAGAGAGAGAGAGAGAGAGGGAGAGAGAAAGACATATGTCGATATATAGGGATATACATATATATGTATATATATATATAGATAGGTTAACAACATCTACACAACCATGGAGGTACATATAAATAAGATACCTACCAAATACCAAATGTTTGACATATTGACGTGCATAATCCCGAGGCTTATAGACCGAAAGACCACAGTACCAAAACACCAGAAGCACAAGTTTTAAAATCCTGATGTTAAGGGACTTTGAGTTAGTGCTTCTGTTGTTGCGGTTTAGGTAGGTTACTGTGTGTCAGTGTGTTTCTGAGGGCTTTAGTGTGTGTAAGTTTGTGTTCTGAGTGTGTTGTGTGTTTGTAGAGGACAGTAATGTGTGGGTGTGGGTTTTTCTTTGTGTGTCTGTGCAATCTCGGAGGTAGAATATTAAAGTAGGGGTGTGTGGGGGGTGCAGCCACCCACATGGAGGGTGTAGGGGGGCTTGCCATCCTGCTCATATGTAGTGTAGGATGGTTTGTTTGGATGTGGTGGGTAGCAGTTTGTCTGTGTGTGCATGTGTGTGTTCTGTGTTTGTGTTACTTTCCCTGAGTTTGACTGGCGTGAGCTTGAATGTTCGGTAATGTGGGATTTGGAAGTCTTGGCCCGGTACTGTGGGCATCAGGATTGTGTGCATTCAGGATTCCATAGGTATCCCGTATACAGCAGTTGAAGTGTTCATATATGAGTATAACATGGACCATAGCAATCACACATTCCGCCACGACTAAACTATATGAACAAAGGATATGATCCTATGACAGAAATACACAGACAACTTTCATGTAGCAACACTTTATTACATTCCGATGTATTGCCGAAAGGATTCAAGGACTAACATCACCAGCATACTATACAGAAACCATTTAACAGTGCCTTAATGAATCAGCCTGCAATTACCACAGTATTAATCCACTAAAGGATAGGTGCTCAAATAGGGAAGGAATCCTCACACACATATCAAATATGTATAAGAGCATTTCCTACACACCTGCATCTGCTATGTACACCCACCATCTCCCCCACACCCAAACCAATTACAATACATACTGTAATAACATTACAAATTATTCACTCACTGTACGACAACTGCTGAGGCCTTAACATACCTTGTCAGAGACGCACTAACATGGCCCTTTGTGAAATAGTTGCTGTTATACAAAGGAGCAGCTGCTGATGTTACAGGGTTTGTTTGCACTAATCCCATTTCAGAGGGTTGTATGTACACCAGGAAGTGTTACCAATTACTGATTATCAGCACAGTATGATACACATTTACACCAAACCAAAGATGTCTGGTGAGCACACTGTAAACCATCTAACATTATATGCATAGCCATACAGCCTTGAGCTGCTCCAACATCCTTGCCAGACTGAAACATCTGCAGAAGTATCAGGTACAAACAAACCCTGCATAAGTAGCAATGTTCTGAAATATAACAGCTGTACTCACATGTAGAACAACATCTTCAAGGCATTACACACAATCCACGGGAGTCATGAAGCTAATATATATCTGTTTGTCTCCATATAGCTGTTGCAATACATCACAAACAACACATCCCGGCCATCTTCCTCACAAGTAAGGCAAAGGGACAATGCCCAAGTGGAGTACTCAATTATACACCACTGTTGCCATGCTATTGGCTAATGGAGTAACTGCACAGCTGATGTGCATGTAATTAACTACTTTGGAACACCAGTTGGTGGTCAGGATAGCACGTTACTGATATCTAACTATAAAAGGATGGCTTGTCACACATTCAAACCATCTGTATATACCAGCAGAACATTACAAAGAAGACTGAAACACAAACTGAAAAAGATTGAAATAACAGTCAACAACACCTCGAGTTACTAATAAGGTATGTAGAACACTCAGTATGTCTGTGTATGTAGTACCTGTTCTGTAATAATTAAAGTGTACGCAATGCATATAGTGGAAACAGTTATTTTGTAGTGCTGAATTGTTGAGCATAGTAATGCTTGTAGTATTTATGTGTGTACTGCTGTAGGTCACAAGGCAAACACCTCATACACCACAAGGGATGCTATATAAGGGCTTTGAACCCAGCAATTCCTCTCCAGCCACTGTCAGTGGCAGGGTTGGTCCAACAAGTATGCTATAACAGGGGATAGTATATGTTGATATATTGTAACAGAAGGCATATGTATGGGTGTATTACTGAGAATAACATGTCGAAGGTGGGCCTACTGTGCAATTATGATTTGCATTGTGGGATATTGTGCTAATAACTGTGTAGTGTAGAGTATTATAGGCAGATATGTATTACATTTTACATAGTATTATTGTTATGTTAGGCAAACATTAGTTATGTCTATTGGCATTTACAATACACAATAACGGGATACATGTGACTTGTAGTCATCCGACAGTTTATCAGCATGATAGCAATGTAAAATGGAACAGCTAGTTAACTATCCATGCACATAAGGCATGTCATAGGTTCATAGGTTCATAGCTAGGTACTAGGCTGTCTGCCCAAGGGCATTTATAAGCCTAGCTAGAGTGTGTTGGCTTCCGCCACCCCCTTAGGTTAGTTCCCTGTGCCTCTGAACAGCAGAGCCATTAGTTCCCTGTGCCTCTGTCCAGCAGAGCCACTGCAGTGATCCCCGGTACATTTCTGTCTCCCATCCACCCGTCAAGGTTTCTCTTGAAGAGTGCTAGTGAGGGCCCTGCCTGATGTACATTGGAATCATGTTCCAAAGCATGGGGAGCCTCTGGGTCAGAAATCTATTCCTCCAGCACGTCCTAGTTCATAGGTTCATAGGTTCATAGGTTCATAGGTTCATACTAGGCTATCTGCCCGAGGGCATTTACAAGCCTAGCCCATAGTTTTGTGGCTTACGCCACCCCTTTAGTATGGGGAACTATACCCATTATTTTGCTGTGCCTCTGTCGAGCAGTGACACTGAGGTAATCCCTGGGGTATATCTGCGATCTCCCATCCATTGGTCAAGATTTCTCTTGAACAAGGCCAGCGAGTGCTCTGCCTCACATATGGGATTTTGTTCCACAGCATAGGGAGTCTTTGGGTGATGAATCTATCCTCCAGCACGTCCTATTAATAGCCGTGTCAAGGTTTAAGTCTCCGCCCTTGTGGCTCTGATGGATCTAGATTTTTGAGGTGAAGCATATTCATCAAATCTGGGTTTGACATGGCCTTGTATGTTAGGCAAAGGTCACCTCTGAGCAAAGCTGGCGACTGAATAGAGCTGGAGTTCTTTCAGTCGGGCAGCATAGGACAGATGTTTGAGACCCTTTATCCTTTTGGTGAGGAACTTTTGTGGCCTCTCAAGCTGCTGCAAGTGTCGGGTCAGATACATTCCGAATGGGGCATTGTACTCAATCATTGGTCTGATGAGTGATGAGTACAGGGAGACTATGACCTCCTTGATCTAGATGAGAATCCCTTCATGATAAGGTGGGCAATGTAGAAGGTCTTCCTAACTACTTTGGCTACATGGGTGTCGAATGACAGACTACTATCAACCTGAGTCCCTAGGTCCCTGATAACTTCTTCTGTGCTCAGTGGATTGCCACCTATTTGGTAGCTAGGGGTAACCTTGTTTTTCCTGAAGGGTATGACTATGCATTTTTTGGCATTTAACTTTAGGCCATGGCTCTGGCACCAGTTATCCATTTCTGTGAGACCCTTCTGAAGGATATCTGTGTCAGATGTGTTTTCTACTATGGCGCCCAGTTTGCAGTCATCTGCAAACTTTGTCAGCCATAACCCTCCTGTGTTTGCTTGTACTTGGAAAAGTAGATGCCAAACAAGAGTGGGCCCAGGACTGAGCCCTGGTACACCACTTGTGACAGGCTTTGAGTCTGACATGGCCAGCAACTCTGACCCTGTGGGTTCTGTCACTCAGCCAGTTTGCAACCCATCTTGTGATGTATGGGTTAACATTTAAGCTGATGAGTTTTTCAATGATACCAGTGGGGTATTGTATCGAGCCTTCGCCAGATCTAGGTAGGCTGTATGGACTGCCTTTCCCTCATCAATGGCTTTGGTGACTGTTTTGAAAAAGTCAACCAAGTTTAGAAGGCATGATCTGCCTTTGACAAAGCCAAACTGGGATGGATCCAAAGTCTGCAAATTCCTATGTCTTTATTTATGAGGTCCATTATGATCCTCTCCATGGCTTTGCAGATAAGGCTTGTCAAGCTAATGGGCCGGTAATTTCCAGGGTCGGTGGAGGCACCGCCTTTGTGAAGTGGGACCACAGTTGCAGTGCACCACTCCTGGGCACGTATCCAGAGGTAAGACTATGATTAAACAGCTGTCCTAGCTGTGGGTTTAATTCATCGTTGAGTTCGTGGAGCACACAGCCGGGGACACCATCAGGTCCCATGGATGCTGTGTTTTTTGCTTTGGCGAGAGCAGTTTTCACTTGGGAGTTGGAGATGTTTGGGGGACTGCAATCGCTTGGTATAGATAACTCTCCTTTTGGGGGAGAAGTTTGCACTGAACCTGTCAGCCAGTATGTTGGCAATGTCTGTAGGATCAGTAATCTTCACATCATTTTGAACTAGTTCTGAACATATCTGGGAGTTTCCTCCCAGGTTTCTAACATAGCTAAAGAAGGCCTTATGATTGTCTTTTGAGTCTTTAGCTATTTTTCTCTCAAAATTTGCTTTGGATGATTTTATGAGAGCTCTTAGTTTTTTACTTATAGTGATCAAGGGTGTCTTACCTTTTAAGGATTTTGCTCTATCTTGTAGCTTCCTCCTTTTGTTGTAGAGTTTGTTTATGGCTGGGGTCCACCAGACTGGACGCTTGCCTTTGGTACAAAGAGTCTTTGTTTTGCTTGGGATTGCCTTATCCATGCAGTCCTGCAGGTGCTGGTAGAAGGCATTTGTAAGTGACTCAGCAGCTTGAATACTGTTTTCCACTAGCTCAGGGGCCTTAAAGGAGACCACACTAGTCTTTAGAAGTGTGAAGTCAGCTTTCGAGAAGTTCTTTACTGTGGTCTTTTTTATTTCAGGTGGGGGTGGGATGAGGACCTCCAGCGAGATTAGTTGTGATCTGATCTCACCAGTGAGGGGTATACTTCGGTTGAACATTGTGCTCCCATGTTCCTGATGCTGAGATCCAGTATGTTATCTCCTCTTGTGGCGATGCTGCCTAGTTGTTCCATGGCATTTCAGTTTATGAATTCCAGGAACTTTTGGGCTAGGGTGTTTGGGCTTGAGTAGTGTACCCAGTCTATATTAGGGTAATTGAACCCACCTAGTATGTTGTTTTTTGGTAATACATTTTTCCCTCTAGTGTTTTCAGGAAGGCTATGTGAGGTCCCTGAGTTTGTGAGGTGGCCTGTAACATGCTACAATTTGCAGAGCAGTCTTGCCTATGGTTAATTGCACCTGGATGGTCTCCGATGCATCGTGCGTTGCCACCAGTCTTGAGGTGTGGGTGTCCTTGATGAATATGGATACCCCCCCTCCTTTCTTGGTATTGTCCAGATTTTGGGGCCGGAACGCATGATATGAGGTATAACCTGATAGTGCTGGGGTGCTCTCAGGAGCCTTGAACCAGGTTTCTGTCACAGCACAGACATCGATGTTCTCCATACTGAGAAGGGCCTCGAGTGCATGCATTTTGAGATTAAGACTTCTGGCATTGAGCAGCATTACCCTTAGTTTATTTCCTTTTTGTGTTCTAGGGTGGTAGGTTTAGAATTTGAGCCTTGCCTAAAAAAGGCACTATGGGGTGGCAAGAGCCTTTGCCAATATCCGAATCCCAGGGGTGACAGGTGCAAGCCGTCCTTTGAAGCGTGGCTTGTCCAGCATGTCATCCCAGGCAGACAGACATTGGATCCCCTTTGAATGACACCAGATTTTAAGCCAATTGTTAAAGCTGATCATCTTATCTCTGTATTGTGGCATCATTCTTGGTGAAGGTAGGATACTGCTCAAGGTCAGGGTCATACCTGCCTGGGCTACATAATCAGAGAGCTCTTCAATGTCTCTTTTCATGTAGTCCAAGGAGTGCGTCTCAGGTCGTTTACACCAGCGTGGACAATGACTGAGTCATTTGTACCTGCTGTTGAGAGACCTGAGTGCTTGCGTTATGTGGCGGATTCTAGCGCCTGACAGGCAGCTTACTGTGACCTTCTCCTTACTCAGTCTGGTGAGCGGGACGTCAGTGTGTCTGACTATGGAGTCACCAATGACTAGTGTGTCTGGCATTGTGTTTGGCCTTAAGGGCTGTGACTGTTTGACACTCTGACTGTGAGGTCTATGTGTTTCAGGTGTTGTGTTCTGAGGTGGTGGTTGTTTGGGTGTCTGCTTTGGTGGCCTCTGCTGTTTTGGTAGATTTTGATCAGAGCCTCCGAGTATGTCTTTGTGTGTTTATGTGTATGATTTGAGGTTGTGATGGTACTATGTGAGACTGGGTCTATAGTGTGTGTGGTAACCTTTTCCTCCTGACTGGTCTTGCCAGTCCTATGTTGAGAGAGCTCAGCCTCCAGTTTGGCCGTATAGTTGCATCTCTCGCATGTATTTGTGTTTTGTGGGAGGAGGAGAGGGTTGTCTGTGTACATGAGGTAATTGTAACATTGCCTCAATATTCCCAGGTTCACCAGCTGAGTAGGAGAGGACACTAGCAACTGATCCCTCGACATGCTAGAAGGACTAGACAAAAAAAACTTTAAAAGAGATTATCATTGTGGTTAGGTTTATATCCCTAGAGCATGTGGCTCTCAGGGAGTTTTGTATAGGTGGAGCATATCCATCAATACCGGGTTGGACATGGGCCTTGTATGTCAAGCAGGGATCACCTCTGAGTACACCTGGAGTTTCTTTAGTTGGGCTGCATACGTCATCTGTTTGAGGTCAGTAATCCTCTTGGTGTGATACTTTTGTGGTCTTTCAAGCTGTTGCAGTTGTCTTGTAAGGTACATCCCAAATGGGGTGCTGTATTCTTTAATGGGTCGAATAAGTGATGAGTAGAGAGGCACAATGACCTCCTTTGTTCTGGATGCAAACCCATTTGAGATTAGGGGGGCCATGTAGAAGGATATTCTAACCACCTTGACAATATGGTTATCAAAGGAGAGATTGCTATCTACTTGGGTTCCCAGATCCCGTATTACTTTTTCTGTATGTAGGGGACTACCACCTATGTGGTAGTCCGCGGGTAATTAGTTTTTTCCAAAGGGGATGACAATGCACTTTTTGGCATTCAGCTTGAGGCCATGATAATTGACACCAGGTATCTGTCTCAGTGAGACCCTTATGGAGGGTGTCTGTATCAACTGGGG
The DNA here is from genome assembly GCF_019279795.1 of Protopterus annectens. Taxonomy (NCBI): domain Eukaryota; kingdom Metazoa; phylum Chordata; order Ceratodontiformes; family Protopteridae; genus Protopterus; species Protopterus annectens. Next base: position 1,820,299,670 of record NC_056725.1, read on the forward strand.
AATCAATTATGGCCCCTAGTTTGCAGTCATCTGCAAACTTTTTCAGACAAAGTCCTCCTGTGCTTACCTGTACCTCAGAGAAGTATCTACCGAACATGAGGGGTCCTAGGACTGAGCCCTGTAGGATGCCACTTGCAACTGGTTTACAGTCGGACCTAGGGTCTACAACTCTCACTGTGTGGGTTCTGTCTATGATCCAGTTTGCAAATCATCTCATGACATAGGGGTTAATGTTCAGGTTGATGGGTTTGTCTATAATACCAGAATGGGGAATGGTGTTGAAAGCCTTGGCAAGGTCAGGGTAGGCTGTGTGGACCTCCTTACCCTCATCTAATGCCTTGGAAACTGTCTCAAATAAGTCCACCAGGTTTAGGAGGCATGGTCTGCCCTTAACAAAGCCAAACTGCGTGGTGTTAAAGGTTTGGAGGTACCCAATGTCTCTGTGAATGAGATCATGATGATGTGCTCCATAGCCTTGCAGACCAGGCTAGTCAAGTTTATAGGGCAATAGTTCCTTGGGTCCATTGTGGCGCCACCTTTGTGGAGTATGATAACAGTTGCTGTGCACCACTCTGTGGGTACATAGCCTGTAGAGAGGCTGTGTTTGAACAGTGTGTTTAGGTGAGGGGTTATTTCATTTTGGAGTTCTTGTAAGACACAGCCTGGGACACCATCTGGTCCCATTGAGGCTGTGTTCTTGGCTTTGGATATGGCTGTTTTAACCTGTGTGTCAGGGGTCGTACATTTTCTGGCATGGTTATGGGCCCTTTCAGGGGTGAGAGGGGTGTAAAGTTTGCACTGAACCTGTCTGCCGAAATGTTGGCAACATCAGTTGGTTCAGTGTATTGTCTGCCAGTCTGCACCAACTCAGAGCAGATCTGAGAGTAGGTTCTTGACATAGCTAAAGAGCACTTTGTGGTCATCGTTAGAGTCCTTGGAATTATCTCTTTCAAAGCTAGCCTTGGAAGAATTTATGAGGGACCACAGTGTCTTGATGATACTGATCAGGGATGTCTTTCCTTCTAGGGATTTCGCTCTTATCTGTACTAGTTTTCTCCTTCTATCATAGAGCCTGTTTTGGCAGGGGTCCACCAGACTGGTTTCCTTTTCTTGGAGCAGTGAGTCTTGATTTTCCTTGGGATAGCACGATCCATACATTCCTGCAGATGATCATAGAGTGCCTTTGTATAGGTTTCAGCATCCTGGTCAGCATTGTCCATTGTCATGGGGGCTGTAAACCTTTTACCCTCGGTCTTAAGCGATGTGAAGTTTGCTTTGGAAAAGTATTTCACATTGGTTTCCTTGTTTAGGGTTGTGGGCAGAATGTGAATATCAAGAGTGATTAGCCCATGGTCTTATCTAACCAGTGAGTGGTTGACGTCAGGTGTGGAACACTGGTTGCCCATGTTGGTGATGACGAGGTCCAATATGTTCTTCCCTCTGTTGGGGGTGTTGACCAGTTGATCCAGGACGTTTGAGTGTATACATTCCTGGAAGCACTGGGCAAGGGAGTTAGTACTTGAGTAGTTCTCCCAGTTAATGTCTGGGTAGTTGAAATCACCCAGTATTAAGGTGTTTGGTAGGACCTTCATATGTCCCAGTGTCTCCAGAAATGCAGATTGTGGGTCCCGAGTCATGGTGGGCAATCTGTAGCAAGCTACACTTTGGAATGCAGTTTTGGCCATTGTTAGTTGCATTTGGATGATCTGTGATGCATCGTGCTGCGCCACTAACCTGAAGATGTGAGTATCCTTGATGAATATGGATACACCCCCGCCATTTATGTTTCAGCCCAGCTTCTGTGGCCAAAAGGTGTCGTATGAGTTATAGCCTGGTAGTGCTGTGGTGATCTCTGAAGCCTTAAACCCGGTTCCTGTTACTGCACAGATATCGATGTTCTCCATAGAGAGGAGTGCCTCAAGTGCATGCAATGTGAGGTCCAGACTTCTGGAGTTGAGTAGCATTACCTTCAGTTTATGGTTACTTGTGCTATATACGGTGGTGGGTTTGTCTTTTGAGCCTTGCATAAAGGTCCACATTGCCTAATATCCACCTCTCTAGTATTGTTTGGAAGCAATGACAGCTGTGCATGTGTACATGGTCTGCAAATGTGTACTGACCCTTGTTACAGAGCTGTTCCAAATGGCTATGTGTACACCTACATAGAGTGGATATTGACAGTAGAGACACACTGGTTGAACGTTTAGGCTTGTGTAGCCTAACCTCTCATTGGCAGACTAACAGCTGCTTGGAAATATGTGGACAGTACTGGTAATGAAACAGGGTGCATATCATCTTTAACTCTAGTGTGACATCTGCTGTAGGAGTGTAAGATGTAGGAAACCACTGTCCTTGAGTAATAGCTGCCTCATAGGTGATGGATTACACTATCTTATCATATCCTGATCATGTCGATATTGGCAGCAGAGTCTATTGATATTTGACTCTGTGTGGGGAGTGGGTGTCTAACACAGCTCATGGTTCTGGTGGGTATGTGAGCATATACCCAGACAAGGATACAGCCCTGTTGACATGTGCATCATCTGTACTCAACTATCAGGATGTGATGTGGCCCTCAGAGGGGGACTGCTACTAAAGGTAGCTACCATGTTCCTTGTAATAGCTAGTGTTGCCACGTCCATAACACAAATATGTACCTGTGAGCATCACTGTCTAAAACATCTGCATAAGCAGTAAGTAAACTAATTACAGTACATGGTACTTGTAGTACTGAATGCATGTCCACTAGTCAGCTACTGGTGTTTACTAATGTTAGCTTTGTGTATGTGGCCATCCTGGGGGAATGTAATCTCTAAAACATGTAGACTGCCAAACTTGCCTAACACAACACCCCACACATTGTCTGGGATGCAGCTACAGGGGTGAGCTTGGAGGCAGTCCATTCTACACCCATGACTGGACTAGACAGTCAAGAGGTGTAGGTTAACACATGCATCCCATCACCACAACCAACACATACCCTTACCAGAACACAGTAAGAACACATACACATGCCACCAGAATTCACACACATCCACAGAGGTCTCTAAGTTTCAGGCCAAGCAAGAGGCCTCCCAAGTTGGAATAGATAGACAACAGGATGCAAAGACTGTATGACATTGTTTGCATAATTATGTCAGTCCTCAGAACATGTGGCCAGAAACATGACCAACAGTATGCATTTGTGAATGCAAACTCTAGCACTATGTTACACACCAAGCTATATGAGGGCAAACATACTGTCAACTACCTGTCTGCCATGATTAGCCACATACCCATACACTCAGACCACCTTTTGAACTATACACATGTCTCTGGTATATTCTATGTTGTTGTGCAGGACCTGTGATGCAGTAGCCTTGACTGCATGGAAACACATGTAGGAACCGTCAGGTCTTTTAGCCCATGCAGGTATGTCCCAAGTCCTGGGTAGCATTCTGTCATTGGCCAGAATGATGCAGCAGTACAGGAACAAGGATTGTATTCCACAATTGTGTAATGTACTGGTGTAATCCAAAGAGTATCCAGCATCTCTCTGCCTGGGATAACATGGTTGACAGACCACGATGCTTTGCCAGACATGGCCTGCACCTGTCACTCCTGAGAATCTGGATACTGGCAATGGACTGTGCTTCACCTATCGTGCCCTCATCATGCCAAGTTCAAGCAAAAGTCCACTGGTGAAACAGGGACAGCCAAGAAATAAACTGTGGGTCTTGATACTCAATGATACTAATCAGGTGCTCAATATGGACTCACTTACAGCAATCTGAAACATGGGGAACATATCTGTGCAGTGATAGTTATGGTTCAATGTTCTGGAGAGCACCCCTGCATGACCATGTTATAACACATACCTCACCTCATGGTCATCACCCTTTATTGAAGACATGGCCCACAGGTGTATCCAACTTCCTGAGGGATATGTACACCCCCACGCTAGTTGCACTTGCACAACATAAGATGCATTATACTGAGCAACTACCTTTGTGCCGAAGTTTAATCCAAAATGCACCTTGTGACAGATCATCCACCATGCCTCAGAATTCCCAACTGTCATTGTGCTGTAATGGGGAATACCAGTTTTGAGACAGGAAACCATAATCATGGCCACTCAACTATCCCATTATGAACTGGGAAGACTCATCATTTACCAGCACCTGTGTTCAATGCATGTTGGATGTCAGCAACAGCAATTACCTGGATCACCATAGTCACACAAACAGGGCTAACAGTATGCCACACATGGACAGTCTTCAAAGCCAATTTTATGCTCCTTAAGAGTGAAGTGGTGACTGGTATGGCACCAATGGAGATGTACAATGCATGTGCAAATGCTGAGTCCTACACAAATGCACTTTAAGCACTCACATATGTGCAGTGATTGTGCCATTGAAACAGGAACAGGATTCAACCAAGCACAAACACGAAGGCAAACCGGTGGTACCCTGCCTTAAACTGCATCACAGAAGGTAGTAACTGTTGCATGAGTCAACACACATGAGTGGAAGATGACCCATGGTCAGCCTCTGTAAGATGCAGATGCACCATATAATGCCACACAAAGCTACTGTGAAACTAATCATCCACTTATTATGAGGCCAACCACAGAGGATTCCATAGCAGTGTCATGAAACATAATGGCAACAACAAGACCTGATGTGCTTCACAGCATTATGGCATGAGAAGCACAGCACCTACGGAAATAGCACCTGTTCATCCAGATAGGGTCTTGGATAACATAAACACACTGCCCCCCCCCAACAAGTACACATTCGTATATCCATGTACACTACAGAGCCCCTGTAACTACAACTATGCAGGTATAAGCTGCACTCAGGTTGCATGGGACCTGTCCACATCCCAGGTTGTATCATACCCATATGTCAAAACAATTTGCTCTCCACGTAAACATCATGTAAAATCATAGCTTCATGTCAGGCTGTGTACACACACTGAATGGTGCACACCAACAATTATCACAACCCACAAAGAGGGAGACACCACTGATAATGGGAATTACTGCACTACTACCCTGCTAAGTCTGGTGTGAAAGGCAATGAGCCTTGATCAACTTATTTGATGTCAGCAGTACAGATGTAGATGACAGTAAGGTTGATTTCACACAGCATATCATAACCTTGCCAGGTCATGGGACATCATCACCCATACTGTGTTCCCGCTACACTCAGTATACTAGATGTACATTCCTATGTCATGGGAGTGTTTTGCAACTGGACTGCTGGCAGAACCAATACTACAGAAGGTGTCTGAATAATATATGTACATCACACCAGTGCCAGCTACAGTAAGACAGGGTTAATTCATTATACTCCACCTCATTGTAGTCTATACCACACAGACTAACACATAAGGCATCTGCCTATTGAAGTATGCGAATTACTATAACCTAGGAGCAATAGCTGACTCAAGGAGTGTTGCAGTCAATGTACAGAAGGGGCTTTGTGGGTGAGGTGTGTGACATATGGCCACAATCTGACAGCTACATATTGCATTGTCACCCCTATGTTAATAACCCTGTACCCATGAACTACCACCTAGGTCAACATAATGGACACTGTGTGTAAGGGATGCAGCTGGACAGTTGTCTTTCAAGTGATAGTTACGTCACCACACCTGTCAGGTAGTCATAAGTGGCAACCCTAATCATGACAGGGTGCCATCCATGAATATAGAGATCATTGTTCAGCCATACTCAACACTCAAGTGACCCATATCAGATCACCTATTTCTTTTAAGGGGTATTGGCCATGCTTAGATGGCCTACACTAGCTTTCCCAATCCCTATCTCCACTATGTAGCATGATGCCTACCCTGAATAAAGCCATGTCCAACCCAGCAATGTTGGACATGCTACACTTACACATCCTGATCTCAAACACATACTTCATGGACATCCACCTTCCTAGTACATGGATCACCACATGCTGGACAGATCCTTGTCCCATACACTTTATATACTCCTGCCATACTATGCATCCCTGTCCAGCAAAGCTGCACATTTCCCCTCTTTCAGACATGGTGTGATGACCGCATGGTAAATATATCATTAACCCTGTGGATCAGTTATGTGGCACTGCTTAGCCTGGCCCCAGAAACCTGCCTGTCAGCTACAGCTAGGTAACCTTTCATCCTAGGCTCATACATGGCCCAGGGCATATAACCTACTAGTTGACTTTGACCATACATGCTATAGTTGATATCCAACCCTGCAAATACCATCAGGCTAGCTAGTGTCCCATGTGTATCACATGTGCAACACAGGTGATACATGACAGGATGTTGAACTGCTGTACAGTGCCGTGTAGATGTATATGGCAAAACACATACATGTAACACCTTCCGTGAGCAAGTCTTCAGGGTCACAGGTCATGTCCGTTAAGACAGTGTAAGTCTTTATATGTGACATATACACAGCATCAAGGTCAACTGCATTAATGTGAACACATCCAGGCATGTACTAGTAGGTAAGAACACCAGTATAGGCCCACATCAAGACAGCATTCACATGGAGTATGAGCAATGTCATCAGGTGACACACACATATATGGTGATAATATCCAATCACCACTGTCAAATGTGAGTGACACAAACATGTCAGTGGTGTCAGTGTCATGTAGATTTTCAAAGGCAACTATTTAATTGTAATAAATGTGATACACATGTATGTTCAGCTGTACCTCTGTACGCCTCTGTGAGTTAATGTGACCTGTCTCCATCATTATGTCTTCCAGATATGCCATGTGCAAGGCTGCCACCTTATACCCGCTTGGAGGATGAGGTCCTCATCCCATACCTACTTGATAATCATCATGTACTGTTCAGCCATGTACCACAGGATGCACAGCAGCAGGATGCCCTGTGGCAGGAACTTCGCAGGAGGGTTAATGATGTGGGTGGCCACAACCGCACATATCAGCAGGTGCGCAGACACTGTACAGACTTAATTGGATGGGTGAAACAGCGTGCGAATGCAATCGCCAGGGAACAAGGTGCAATAGGTGGTGGGCCACCAACCCAGCCCCCACTCACACGTAGCGAGGAGCTACTGGCCAACCTGAGGACACCTGTAGAACAACATCCACAAGCCTTAGCTGATATCGTGGAGATGGGTGTCTCTCAACCACTGAGCCTGGAGTTGCCTGGTAAGTCACTACTGCACATATAACAACTATATTTCATATAGTTACATGTGTCACTGTACAATATGTAATGTAGCATCATATGCAAGGCATGTATACACACATGCTGCATACTATAGTATGCTACTCTGTGTATGCACACATGTGCATACTCCATAGTATAGTCTATTGTACTGGCGTATGTGTTAACATGCACATTGCACCCTGTAGCTATCATACAGGTGTGGATAATGATTATACTGCTTTGTCACTCCTATTTAGGTATCTCTGGTGTTCTGCCAAAACAGCAGCCCGTTGCAGGTGAGACTGTTATTATTTATCAGGCATGTTAATGCATAGATCTATCTGCCATGTGGCCATTTACCACATGTACACATAATGTATGGTCCTGTCACAATATACAGGTCGGTCCTGCAATGCATCACAATAGTTATCCATGTGGAATAATTGCAAACTATGTGAAACACCAACATGAAACCTCACAAACTGTCATTGCAAGATGTGTGGACAGCTGTGCATACAATGGTGGAGGTGTTGCTCACTGTAGCAGCATGTACTACAGATCAGAACTACACATGCGGGGAATACAAACAGTACTACACAGTGAGCTGGATTATGACCAGCCCATAGGATTCACTGGTGTGGATTATACCCCTGCTATGAATGTCACACAATGTTATGTGCTATCTGACATGTCCATGACATTTAGTGGGCTTGCTGCAACACTGCCTTACTATCCAGAAAAATATATCCCACATCCCAAACATACCACCCTTTGTCTGCATAACCCTGTTGTCAGTGGGGCATATGACATCTATGGTTGTATGTCATATGGCACAACACAGACAAGTGAAATAGATGCCCGTCACAAACATTTGGCCAACACATGTTCACACATGGCCATGCAGGATGGCCAGAGACATGAAGCAACACACACAGTAGAAGTGATGTGCATGTGTGTACACCCTGTTTTACATTGGCTCCACATGATCCAACTATGGCCTTTGTGTAATTGTTATATTGCAGATGTGGAACACTAGACATCCTACAGGCCTGTGCACATCTTGTGTAGGCGTGACATCAATCCACCACATAAGATGTGTTGAACATCTTGAGTGTGTCATGACATGACAGCAGTCACCTGTACAGTATCCACATACATACACAGACAACCACATCAGGCCACAAATACAGTACATTCCCCTTGCTGGTGTCAGACAGCACTGTCATCCTTGTTCCTCTTATGTGTGTATGTGTGTGTGGTACACAGATGTCATGTGGGACATGGTGTACCAACGAGTTTGCCATGTCTGGCCATAGTTGCCAGGCAGCAGTAATATGGTTGCAGATGTGCAGGGGTGTCATCCGTATACCCTTCCTTGACCTGTGTCACACATTCCACATTATGGTTTAGTGTGTATACACCTCAGTAATGTGGGTCACATTCCACAGTATAAATGTATTGTATCTGAACACAGTCATGGCTATGAACTGTGTCTGTAATCCACACTGTATAGCAATTGAGAAGCCACATGATTCCCTGCAATGGCCATGCACATCAGCTAAATGTGCAGTATATCTATAGGGTGGACAGACAACACTGCGTCAGTGGAAGGTCCATGTTAGTATAACATATCCCTGCATTGGGACATCATTACTTAACAGTATTTTTGACAGGACACCATTTTGTTAAACATGTATGCATGTCATTGCACACGTCAGCAGATCACATGTCATACTACATGTGATTGTCAAGGTCATATGCCACACATCAGGCAGGTGTACTGTTAACTTGTGCTGGTCTACATGGTGTAACACAGGGATGTATGCTAACTATTACTATAATTGTGTAATGTGCATGCCTTCTGCTATGACACATGCATGCTGTTGTGTGCAACCCAGGGATGTATGATAACTACCACTATTATTGTCTGAGCTGCATGCCTTCTGCCATATCACATGCATGTTGCATGCCTTCTGTCATATCACATGCATGTTGGGTGCCATAGCATGTGTCTCTGTGTGTGGCTGTGTGTGTTTCTGTGTGTGTCTGTGTGTTTGTGTGTGTGTCTATTGTATAGATTGTAATGTACAGTTCTTATCTGCCCCTCACAGGTGTTGATGTAGGTGCGTTCCCCTCCTGTGGTCCATCTGATGTCAGTGTCCCCACAGACTCTCGCAGTGATGATGGATGTATGATTGAGGCACAGGCATTATTTTGATCTGCCTGTTGAGGATGGTTTATTGTAAACCTCGGCGGAATTATGACATTGATAATTTTACTAATTCAAATGTCAACTGTGCCCGTGGCTTGGCTGAAGTTGGTTCTGACGTTTCTTTAGAAATTATTGAGCGTTCTTTAGCGCTGTCTGCACAAGATTCAAATATTTACTTTGGTTTGTTCGACGGTAGGTTCGCCTAACTCAGTTGTTAGTGTGGCGTGCCAGAGTATTGTATATGAAGGTGACATTCGCATAAACACTAGTGAGGGAGTTGCTGACACTGACTTTCAGAGGCAAATTGTTGGGGGTATAAAGAGTAAGAACTTTTTATTAACAGAAATTGAGCAATGTTCACCCTCAATTGGTAATGTTTGTGGGGTAACTGAAGTTATGGTTTCTAAACATCTAAGTGCTGTCAGCGATTTGAATGTTGATTCTTCTGCTTCTTCAACTGTTGTTAATGGGTACGGGCGTAATGTTGGGACAGTTTTTGCCAACTCAAGTCCGAATGACACTACGCAATGAATTAATGTTAGTAACGTTATCTGCTTGAATCCTGCGACACAGCAGCTGCAGAATATGAATCCATTGCTGGGCTGTAATGTTGCTACAGACATTTGTGGGGACAATTGTGCTGTTAATTTCAATGTTGAGCTTATTTCTAACCTGGATTGTACTTATGAGTGTGTGGCTGGATGTATGCGCTTGGGGGGTACAGTTTGTAATATGAACTGTGGCCATAGATTGGTGCGCAGCTCATCTTTTGACGAAAATGTCAGTGGAGGAAATTTTGAATTGGAAACATTTGACAGTCTGAATTCAATTTGTACAAATGTTGAAGCAAACGAAGTACCTGTGCTTTGTGTTGAAACACAGCAATTTTCATTTTTGAATGGTTTTTCTGCCTCTAACATCTTGGTTAATAATTCATCTGTTAATAATGGTGGTGACAATGTTGATGTCTGTTTTACTTCTTTTTATGACTTTAGCTTATATTCAGTTCCATCTATCAACAGTACGACTTCTACACACCTTGTTGTTGACCCTGTACTTCTACATGAGCAAGATTTGGATGATGGGGCTCCTACTAGTGTGAGTGACCACAGTTTTGATTGTGGTATTGAGGATTTGATACACGTAATGGATGGTGAGGCTGTAACTGAGATGGTTTGGGGACTTAGTAATCCAACCATCATAACTAATAGGTTTGATGATTTTAAAATATATAATTACTCTAGTAAAATCATTAATGAACGGCATGTTGAATTGTTAGCTAAAGGGCTAACTTTTGTCCCCCTGACTCGGGGTGGTTTGACTGACACCTTAATTGACCTTAGGATGTTAGTTAGAAAAATGAATTTGAGATTGATATTTGATGGTGAGAGTAGGAATGAAACTAGGTTGGTTTTGAAAAAACCAAGTAAGTACATGCCCCCATCTAATACTGCCACTAACACGTACGAAAGGATGTGTGAGCATGACATTAGGGAGCACTATAGGCAGGCAAGGAGTCCACATTACAAACGGATCTTTGATATGATGGATAATTTGACCTTTGAAGAGCATGGTTTGCTGGAAGAGCTGGTGAGTGATAGATCTATAAGGCTCATAACTCGTGGTGCTTGGTTCATTATTCAAGTGTTTGCTTCCTGGAGTCCATTTGTTCGGGTTTCTCTTGTGGCTTGGTTGTTTTATTCTTAGTATGCACAGGCAGGGTTGTCAGGGGCTGAATCTGTGCCATTGGTTGCCATTCCACCTATATCCTCCTCATCCCCCACACAGTTCTCATGTCAACACATACCCCATCACCAGTGGCCATAGAGGAAGGACAGTTGGCATGTGGTAGCTTGGAAAAGGAAAATGTGGAGGCTATGGAAGGTGTGCCTGCACACCATGGTGTCAGCCAACTGACTGGTGATGCCCCACACAGGCATGTTGCCAGTGCTGCTCATAGGAGGACCTCTGGCCAACATGCCCCTGCAAGACAGAGCACAGCAGCTGGTGTCACCAGATGCATGTTTCAGGCTGTAATGGAGGCACAGGCATGTGCTGAAAGGCACAACAGAGAAGGTCAGAGGCTTCAGAGGGCTGATGTCCATTCTTTAAGCAACAACATCCAAGCAATGGCAAATGCTCACCATCATCTTGCTGAAGTTTTGGATAGATGATTGGGTAACATGGTTGGAGTCCTTGACCATGGCATTTCAATCCATGAGCATGAGATGTCTGTGCTGGAACATCTGGTAGGAGTGAGGCGTCAGGCACATGGATGTAGGCCAGCTACATCACCTGTTGCAGGTCTACGTGAATGTGCTACCTCACATGCCCGCTCCCGTAATGGAGGTAGCAGCAGCAGTGCAGCTGGTGCTGTGCTGTCCATACCAGGACACAGCAAGCCATGTGCACATGGCCGTGGATGGTCCCAACAGGGACACGGTTCCAGTGGACATGCGTCATCAGACAGTACCCAATCTGCATCTCTGCCTGGTAGTGACCGTGCAACCCCTGGCAGGTGCAGGTCACGTGGTCGTGGCTGGAGACCGTGAACTGTAAAACCTGGCCTGTACAGTCTGCAGCTGTCAATAATACCCCTGTGTAGGCCAGACACATGCCAGAACTGTGTGCATACATACACGCACACATCAGAAACATATGTAGGGCACCGCAACACACACATGCATAACATCCACACATGCCCAATGAGATCAAAGGCCCTAACCCACACACATGATATCATCCAATGGTGCAGCCTAGGCCTCTGGCAAACATTATCACCCTGTGCATATGATGATACCTGTGCCGCATCCCTGTCATCCACACCATCGGTGCAGGGACATGCTCATATGGTCTCATGCACAGGGTGAACAGACTAGGAAAATAATTGTAGATTTCAATTGTTGTGTACTGTTGACAGGCAACAGACATACCATGTACTACAGATTTAGAATGAATTTTGTACTGTTAACAGTATGTGTCATGTGTAACAACAGTAACTGCATGTTGGTCTTGATGTTCTGCCTTCCTCCTTCAGGTCTAATTGCATGTGCCGGTGGATGTCACTGTTTGCAGTTAGTGTCTCATATGTAAATGTGGACTACTCACAGGTATGTATCAAAATACCAGCATGCACTTTGTAGCTTACACATCACAGTTAGAAAGTCCCACGTTCCAAACACGTCTATTGATCTACTGATCCAAGAGCATGATAGCTGTGTATTAAGCTACTGTGGCTAGAGATGTGACATCCATACTTGGTGACATCACAGGTACAGTTACATGGAGTGGGGAGGTAAGAGAGTTGTCTAGCTGATGACAAGGGTAGAGGCCAGTGGAAAGTGTGTTGCCTCATTGGGAAGCAGTAATACACATTCCCATGACAGGATGCGAACACACAAATACACCCACACACTCAGGTATTCGCACACATGTATTCAGAAACACAGTAACACACCCACACACTCATGGATTCACTAACACACACACACACACACACACACACACACACACACACACACACACACACACAGTTGCTAGTGTTGAGGTGAGGACCCCTGCCTATGTGCAAATCATCATTGCAGTACTGTGCACTTACATGATGTGCCACAGAGATTACACATGTACAGGTAGTCAGAATCACCTAAGATCGAGGACATCAACAGGGATACTAGATTGCATTGCCTGGATGGGGGAGGGATCTTATCAGCTCACTATGGTAACATACATCCTCACTCCAGGGACCAGACAGCCATACATACATGCATACATACACACACACACACACACACACACACACACACACACACACACACACACACACACACACTGTGGCATTCACTATTGAATACACCTATGTCACGCACATACAGATACCTGATATGTGTGAGATACACACCCCTGCCTATGTCCTGCTTTCTGCATTGCAGTCTGTAAAGATGTTTACAACAGTGTACAGGGGAGTGAGTAACAACTGAGATGTATTCCCCACCATACGTGATATATATGGATACACACACAACCACACATGCCAGTACTGTGAATCAAACACCTGCTCATCTCATGATACGTATGACAGACTTACAGCAGTATTGCATGTGCTACAAAGTGTACTGATGCTTCCTTTGGCAACTGTGCTGATATATGCATAATATATGCATATGGGAGGTCTTAACTGTTACAGGTGTCAAGCGATTTACCTTCGGTGTCACCCTGATCGCTGTCTAACTTGTGTGTGTTCCCCTTCAATTAACAAAACCATAGCTTAGCAGTTACACAGGTTATTGTAGGAATGGTTGTGACACACCTGTGAGCTGTCCTCAGCAAACATCCATCTGCAAAGATGCCCCACCACTTAGTTATGTCCACACATCTGTCCATACCTGAAGTACAACTTACCGTACATTCAGCATATCACCATATACCGTTGGCAATGTTGAAGCTGCATTGCAACTGCATGATGTACTAAGATGCACATCACCTGCAAACATCAGCAACTGCACACGCATGGTATCTGAACGCACACCACTACATGTACATGTGTGTAGGTCTTACATTCCTGCCATTTGGGCATGTTTGTAGGCATTACATTTGGTGGACATGTGTAATGACATACATGACACATGAAATGTATGATATGATAGGTGTCATGGGTGCCCAGTACAGAGGGAATATTACCTCTGTCAACATTGATATCACACCTTATGTACTGTCAGCATTCAGCAGCCATGGACCTACCTTCCATGTGCATGTGTGTAATGGCTGTAGCCACCTGTCTGCACAAAGGACAACAACAGATATGCTATTTACATATATGTTGCATGTGTGTGGCATGTACATATACAGGGCAGGTACATGTGTGTCATATCCAAACATGAGGGTGTTTACTGGTGTACACCAACAGTCATCTGTTAATGCTGTAAATAATCGAGGGACCCTGGTATGTGTACAGATGACCTGGTTACAAACAGTGGTATCATTGCATTGCATAACACATGATGCAACTGTGTTAGTACATGGGTACTCTGCACAGTTGATGTAGAGTTAGGCACAGTCCACCAGTCAAAGGTCACATGGTGTTGTACTATTATATGTCATACCACATGTATGGATGCGTGTTGGTGGTCTGTGGGCATGGTGGTGTCCGAGGGTTACATTCTAGAATGCAGCTTTTGACATTGTGACCTGCACCTGACTCATCTGTGATGCCTTTTGTGGGATTACTGGTCAGTACATGTGAGTGGCCTTTATGTATGTGGGGACACCACCACCTGGAGCGGTCCGTACCTGTTATGGCCCACATGTCTGGTTCTGAGGTATATGGTGGTAGTGCTGTTGTGCACTACAGAGCCTTCAGCCAGGTGTTCCTCACTGCACAGATGTCAGTATTCCCCATTGTTGGATCTACAGTGAGCAGCTGTGATTACGAATGCTACACATCTAGCACTGGTTAGCATAAGCATACAATGCAGCTGTCCTCTAGGTGTCAGAGTGTTATCCTGTGTTTAGGACATTTGCCCAACATGGCACTATAGGAGCAAATGTGACCTAGGTATTATCCCCACTACCTTGAATCATGGATGCATGTGGTCTGTGACAAAGGCCTGTCTTCTTTCAGTCATGTCATCCCAGAATGACAAACACTGGACAACCTCGTAATTACAGCAGGACATTGGCTCATTGTGTTGGTCAAGCAGTTGCCACTCTTAGCATGACATCACTGTGAGTGGTAGTATTGTGCTTGGTATAGAATGGTACATCTAAGGTGACGGACAGTAGCAGACGTTGTGTAGATGGCCAGTGTCAGATACATGTAGTGCAGCATTCCTGCTAACAATGACAACTACTAACACTGGAGTCCATTACAATGTGTTCTGTATGTATAACTGTAATAGCACGGCCACTGTGGCCTTCCCTGTTTAGAATCAGAGTGCATCCCAAACAGCCCTGTGCTACTAAGTGTATGAGCATGTCCAGTATAACCTTGTGTAGTTGGCGACATAGTGCATTCCAAACAGCCCTGTGCTACTAAGTGTGTGAGCATGCCCACTGGCACCTTGTGTCAGTTATGTGCCTCTATGTGTATGGGCATGGCCATTGTAACTGTGTATAGTGATAGTAGTCGTCCATTCCACAGATGGGCATACTCTAGTTCAGGATGGATTCCTACTTTAAACACACAGGTTCACATGTATGTACATCTTAACTGCCAGCATCCCTGTTGATGTCTGCATTCCTAGAAGGTCATAATGACAGCCTTGAAATGTGCAGTCTCTGTGGCATGACTCATAACTATTTAGTACTGTAATAGTGATCTGTAGATAGGCAGGTGTTCTGATCCCACCACTGGCATGTGTGTGTGTGTGTGTGTGTGTGTGTGTGTGTGTGTGTGTGTGTGTGTGTGTGTGTGTGTGTCTCCATCTACCTGAGGACAGAACAATGCTTTTGACTACTCACACTCCATACAATTCCTATACCCAGTTTTGACAAGGCTGATGATGTCACCCACCTAGAAATACATCTCTGGGAGTACTGTGACCCAGTAATCTTGGTAGCATGTTCTGTAACTGCGTAATGCTGTAGTGTGATTAAGTAGTTAGGTCGGTGTTTTAATCCCAGACTTGCCAACTGTGTGTGTGTGTGTGTGTGTGTGTGTGTGTGTGTGTGTGTGTGTGTGTGTGTGTGTGTGTCTCTGTCTGCCTGAGGACAGAACAATGCTTTTAGACTACTCACACTCCGTACAATTCCTATACCCAACTTTGGCAAGGCTGATGATGTCACCCACCTTGAAATACACCTCTGGGAGTGCTGTAACCCAATAATCTCGGTAGCACGTTCTGTAACTGCGTAATGCTGTAGTGTGATAAAGTAGTTAGGTCGGTGTTCTAATCTCAGACTTGCCAAGTGTGTGTGTGTGTGTGTGTGTGTGTGTGTGTGTGTGTGTGTGTGTGTGTGTGTGTGTGTGTGTGTGTGTGTGTGTGTGTGTGTGTGTGTGTGTGTGTGTGTAATAGAATGCTTTGTAGAGTATGCACTCTCTGTACAAATTACATAACCACCTTTGTCAATCCTGCTGATGTCACTCACCTAGGGATACACCTCTAGGAGTGCTGTCACCCAGTATTCCACAGTAGCACATGCTATAAATGCATATTGCTGCAGTGTGATATGGTAGGTAGGGGTTCGAATCCAGAACATGGCAAATGTGTGTGTTTGGCTGTCAGAGCCTATGTGGATGTGGCTGTGAGTGCCTAACCACTGGACACGGGGAGTGGATTTTGTAGTTTGCCTATATGGTGTCCATCTTATGACACAATGGCCACCTCCCGAGGAATACAGATCTCAGTCAGCTATGGGACTGTGTTGGCAAGCCATACCCGTACATTTGGCAAAAGGCCTGGTGAACAAAGTATGCAACCCTACTAGTACCTAGTATATGTCCTGACCCCACGTGTCATACACAAACACACTTGCCTAGGATATCCCGCTATGTTGCTAGTACCATGCACATTGATGACAGACAGTAGGCATGGTGTGATTACAGTGGGCTGCAGAGGATATGGCACCGTGTACAGTGGTACAATAGTCACATAATTGTGGACAATGTGTCTTCACTATGTTCCCCACTGGATGCCTGCAACATATGTGGTGCCATCAAATGTGATCCACAGAGGCCATACAATACCGTACACTTGTGCCCTGTATGGACAAATGCCACTGACACCAGGGAATACCTGTATCATGCTATCAAAGTAGGTTTAACCACATCAGGCCAGTATTGGCATATTGGGTGATAACAGTCTGTGTACACAACATGTGCCTGCCAAACCAGGTACACCTGTACATGTCACTGTATAGTATTGTGGGACATGCACATCCCAGGCAATGTCCATGTGAAGGACTATCAAACACATTCATGGCATGCATTGCAAAGCTATGGCCATACACAATGGTAACCAGGATGTCAGGGCAGTTCATGCAGTACCCATCTGTGTGGGACATTACAGACACTACACCCCTGTACCACACTGCACACCATTGTCGGGTGGCATGATACCAAGGATTACCCCTCACCCAGCCTTGTGCAACCATCTTGCACAGCCAACCACTACACACCCATGAAGAAATGCATACATGCATGTCATTACTGGCACCTTGTGTCTGCGTGCGGGTTATGATGCTTCCAACCACAGTCACTTCCAGTATAGCCCTCATTGGTATACCAACAGATGTCAAACACTTTCACATGCCCTAGCCCATAGAACCTCCAGATATCCCCTGTGGTGCATGTAGTCCTGCGCATTACTGCAGCGTGACAAACCAAGTAGTTAGGGAGTGTATTTGTGGCCCTGGCAAAACGTGTCAATGCGAGTCCATTAGAGATTGTGGTTGTGGTGACAATGGCATCCGTTCACATGGACAGCCATGTGTGCTACGCCTACTGTATGTCTACTATATCTCTGTTGCAGATGTCTCTCACCAACACACATATATGTTCTTACAGCACAGCAACATGTCGGCTTTGTAGCACATGTAGTAACTGCATGCACATGTAATAGTAATGACTAGTCAGTCAGGGGTTTGACCCCTGTACTGATAGGTGTGTGACAGACTATGCTTAGATTTTAGTCTCCAAGCCCTTCTTTGGTGTACTTTGTCTGTCCCTCCCACACAATATCTGATGGATGTGGAGGTGTACACCTGCTCAGCAGCAGCATGTGTATTGTAAGTGATGGACATGATCAGGTGATGGCCTCTGCACCTATTGCAGCCCTCCTCTAGCTGATTGCATGTGGAACAGCTGTAATGATGTTCCCATAGCCATTCACATGATAAGCACAGTACATTATCTAGGAACATCATGTTGGTGTTTGGCCGTGACTGTCGCTGTGAGTGGTACCTGGATGTGATGTTTTGAAACGGCATCACAGGTGATATCTGGATGTTCCTCAAATATCATACACAGTGGGAAATAGCCTAAAGACAGGAGGGTGATGTGCCAGACATGACTACAGCATGTAAGTGTAGCTATGCTGCATTGAGACTACTGCCTGTTTAACATGTTGTGTGTGGTAATGGCTATTCTGCATGTTTTAAAACAGACATGACAGTGCTCTGTTCATGAGGGACCCCCATCTGTAGGGCCATCTGTGGACTGGTCAGTGTGTGGAACCATTTGTTTTCTGTGTTACACACTGAACACACATCTGTGCACAGCAGGGGCATAGTGTGAGGATTGCAGCCAGTACATGGTGATAGGGATCTGTTACTGCCATCACATCCCTGACTGGACATATGTCACATGCAACAGTGGTATGACAGACACTGTCTGGGGTTCCCAGTGACAAGCCAATAATGGGCCACTGTTCATAGCTGCAGTCACACATCTTCTACACATTGTACAGATGTCATGCAGTATATATGCATGTATTGTGCTCCCTCTGCAAATGTATACCATCTGTTGTGTTGGGTTGATGGTCATATCTATGCATACTGTTGTAAGTAATCCTGAATGCTGTTGTCTATTACTAAGCCATATCTGTGTTTAAACTGTAACACCATAGGCTGTATGGGTTTGGCGGTCCCGGCAGAACCTCTTGTCCCACTTCAGCTGACCATGGCAATGAGTACCAGCACATCTGGTGCCCGGCCTTGGAACTCAGCCTCTGTTGGATCTGCACCACCTTCTGGTGGTACCAACACTGAGGATGGGGTATGTCCCCCCTGGAAGCAAGGCCAGACAGGAACATGTCTGCTGTCATGCGGTCCTGGACCTGGTGCATTGGGGGCTCAATAAGGGGTTTTGAAGCCAGATACGCAAACTGAAGGGCAGTGTGTCACATTTACAGGGTGAGGCTGCCCCTCCTGGACAGCTCCCAGCACTGCCTCCTTTGCAACTGTTTTGGTGCAGTGGCAGCTGCCCATGGCTGGGGACCTCTGTCCCACTGATCCCATGGGCTTGTGAATGCCGAACACCCATCCCCGTCCAAGGTGTATCCCCCCACATGTGTCATATACTGACCCTGTATGCTGTCTTGTCTGTGATCCAACCCTACCTGTCCTAAACGGGCATACCTACTCTCCTTCCCCCACATCCCACTCTCACCCTATGGAAACATAAGGCCAATCAGTTCTTAGGGCAACATTTGCCCCATACATAGCTGTCCATTTCAGAAACATGCCCACTGGACACATGTAACCCTTGTAATATGCATCAGAACATACTCATGTTATCCTCATCCCTGTCCCTCAGGTGCACGATCCTGGTATGCACATCACTCCTAAATGGTCCAGGTACACATGATGTGGACAACCCCATTGTACACATAACACTACCGGTCCCTCTATGGTTACCTCATTTACCTTTATCATGATGATGATGATGTTGTACACAGCACCTTGCAAGAGTGCTGTTCTCACATAAGGATTGGACAGGTACTGTTGTGTTAATGTACATTACATGCACAGAGTGATGTATACAGCCAATGTACAACTGTTTACGTGCATGAATGACACATGTCTGTCTGAGGGAGTCTTGATATTACATAGGACAACACCACTACATAATACAAGCGTCACTGGTGTTTCCCTTTTCATTCGTTGGTAATGCTTTGTTGCCACATGGTATGTTCCTGATATATGTCTATATATATCTGTACCTATATGCTGGACATAAACACTCACACATACATCTACATGATGGGATACATTCCTATACTGTTAAATGACTGCACTGTATGGTATGTTTGTGATAATGTCCAATGTCTGTATATCTGCCATGGTGTATTGGTAAATCACATTAGCTGTGTGTGCAGGGTCCTGGTTCCGAGCCTTGCAGAGACCATTTATTTTGTTGCAGGGCAGAACAAGACCATTGGATACGGAGGGATTAAGGCACATTAAAGCAGTTGTGAGCGGGTGTGCGTGGGTTTGCGCGGTGTTAAGCAATGCTAACCTCTGGTTACAGCTTCTTACACTCAGTTAGCCTCTACATTACTTTACCAGTGTAATACTCGCATACTGGCTGCCAAACAGGCTTACACCCGCTTGCTCCTGCACTTGCAAATGCACTGACATTGGTGCTTGCATCTGACACTCACACCCCTGGGTGGGAGCGAGGACCACAGTATTACAGTGTGATGCCTATTACATCTTTTTCATGCCTATATATCAGGAATGGCTGCCCATTAGGCGACGGCATGCTGTTCGACTGTACGGAATCAACGGCCTGTCCAATGTTTTATTCATATTATATGTGTGTTCCACTTACAATCTGCACCCATCTGAATGATACATGGGAAATGAGACTCTTCAATACAGACAAGTAATTGGGTTTTGGGATCCTCATTTATCAGCCGAGTCATGCTACTGCATACCTATTATTCTATCATCTTTCTAAGGTAGTCAGCAGAATATGTGCTTTCTGTCCCTATCAGACCTCTCATACGATTGGAGAAAAATGAAGACTGAATCAGGGACACTGCATAACAACATCAGGGACACATTTAAATTATTGGTGCTATTAACCTGACACATTGACAGACTCAGAGCATATGTATTCATACACATTGTCTGAGGTACATGCTGTTTATGACTCTTAATTGTTGTCATAATTCTTTAAGTGTAATCCACCACCTTTCCTCTTAATAGTTCTAGGAGGGTTTAGGTGGGACAGACATAGAATCTGAGTCGAAATCAGGGACGTCCCTGGTAATCGGGGACAGTTCAATGGTATGGTCGCTATGTGTTCCTACAATGGTTTACGGCCTATCCAGTGGATGTGCTGTTAGGGGTTGGGAGGTATGGGCATCAGCTATGCCCATAACGGACTATTACTTACATCCTCGAGGCAGTCCTAATATGGCTCTGCCAGCCAACACCTGCACGGCTAGGCCCATAATTGCATACCCATAGTTCCCCCACCTGCCACTCCTCTACAGCACTCATCCTTACTGTGGGTGCAGGTGGGGTATAAACACACCACTACACACTGCCCAATCTCCCCATGTAGGGACACATGTCGTACATTGTGTCGATCCATGGGTTATCAGTCTTGCACAACCTACTGGTCCATGTACATCTACAGCCTGGTTTGATAAGTCATTACCGG
>NC_056725.1:1820326154-1820336154 GCF_019279795.1 Protopterus annectens
CACATGCACCACTCCCTACTGCTCTAGGCATGTCTCATATGTTGGCTCACTCTAAGTATATTCAGATGTCCCAAGCTTATAGTCCTGGGACATACATTCATGTAATGTTCAAGCTGTTCAATTAGTCTTTGGTTTGTCTGAATGGTGATTGGGACTGCTCTCCATCTGTTTGAAAGTCAGACTTAGTATGTGGACAAAATTAGTTGCACTGTTAGCATCCTACTTGTGGTTTGAGATGCAGGAGGTTTGCTCACCTCTAGTTAGCTTGATATGATAGTACTAAATAATATCGGGTGTTCTGCTGCTGTTTCCTTTCACATTTGTTATGACTGCTTTATTGTGACCATGTTTGTTCTTCATGGATATATATATATATATATATATATATATATATATATATATATACATATATATAAATGTTTGTTCATAAACATGCATATACACCTACATACTTATTTACATTTCCCATACTGTTGAATGACTGCCACTTACTGTCACACATATCTGCTTACATCTGCTTGAAAGTCCCTTAATCACCCTATATCCGACTGCCATTATTCTGGGCATCATATAAAATTATCAGCCCTTGCATGGCTTGAACCCGGGAACAGAAACACCATAGTCATTGGTTTTACCACTAAACCATCCATGATACATTCTGCATGGATGGTAGTTAGGATATATGACTTTACTACAGGCATTCCACACTACTGGCAACAAATGTGACATTCGGTTGGTGTACATATGTATAGTACTTGTTAATGTTCATATGTTTCTGAGAGGCATATGTATACATTTGTAAGTATACATATTTATGAATAGGACACATATTTGACAACTAGTTATATGCATGTATGTGTGATGTGTAGCTATGTGAATATAAGTATGTACATTTATAGATATATGACTACATATCTGGAGTTATACATGGCCATGTATGTGAACAACCACATCCAGGAGGGACCTGTACCATGTATAGAGGGGTTGGGTGCATCATTACGATGAGGAACCTGGACAGGGTATACAATTTGTGGAGATGTACTATTTGGAAGATGGCTATGAGGAAGCTTCTTGGGAACATGTGAAAGGTATATATTCCTGTTAATGCACATGGGGAGACGTGCATTATGGTCAGGTGTTTAATCCCGGGTCATAGGTACTGCAGGACCGGGTGGAGGCTGAGCAGGGCTGTGGACAAGTACTGCTAATCTGACTTGTGCCCAGATATCAACGGGGGTGGACATTGTGTTATGCCACAAAGTCTAATCTTGAGAACAGACACTTATCCCATGAGGGATGTCCAGAAATTGTGGATGATGAACCCCATTCTTCTGGTTGTATGAAAATGAGGGAGGGTTATGCATGCATGGGATACCTAGTTTGCAAGCCTGAGACTGCCTAGGGTCAAACTGCCTACTAGATGTGGGTAGGGGGCACTATGTGCAGATATGGCTGCTCCAAGCTAGCAGCCCGAGTATGGGTGGTTTTGGTGGACGTTCAGCAAGGAGGGGGGTGTGCTGTGGAGGGGATGATGGGTATTCAATTATGTATCCAGGTGTGTTGGGGTTGGATGGCTCAGTTCAGGCCAGACCATTATGTGGGTGTGAGCCAGTAACGTTTCTGTACATGTGTATCGCACATTTTAATGTTCATATGTTTGTGGGATTGTGTTCTGCAGTATGGTTTGTCAGGGTGTATTGGGGATGTGAATGTATGTTCTTTGGTTTCCTTTCTGATTCACCCACTGCTCCCTTGTACACCTCCAGTTCACCTATTGTACATCCGACCCAGTCTCCCCTTGGAGAATTATTACATTACTCGTCACCCCCCCCAAATTCCTCAAACACACCATCCATCCCTTCTCTGGTTGCTGGCCCATGGCACAGACAACAGTACACATTGCGTACTCTACATATCTCTGGTACCAATATGGTTGTGAGGACAATCCTAGCATATTTGTTCTTCCACATGCTGCACTTCACGCACATAGGCATACGCAAATACTTATCTTTCATGACATGGTAGGTAGACCTGGGTAATACCCATTCATCTTTGGGCCATCCAGACAAGGATGACTCGGACCGCGAATAGGCAGATATTGAGTGAATGCTCTGACCATTGGGCTTAGCAAAGGGCAGTGGCATGCAAACACGCTGTGTTTCACTTCCACTTGGTATAACAATCAACACTACAATGAAATACGGACACAGGGTTTTAAATGTCATTGTTCGAGGGACGGGGGCTCAAAATTCAGCTATGTGCTTTTGTGTTTATTTTTTATTTTGGTGTTCACGGAACTCTCTTGTATGCTTTGCATACATTTCAGTATCCATGGACACTGACATGAGTGATTACTATTAGAAGCAGGCTGTACTAGTCAGAATTTTAGGTTCTGCGACTGTAGCTGACATGTTCACGCCTCTGTGCAGTCCTTAAACACACCCCCTGCACTCGCACATGTTTCCTGTGCACATGGACGTTGTGGCAGCACACCTTCATTAATATGCATATGGTGCTGCTACGCCATCTCTATGCCACACGGTCGGTGCA
The DNA here is from genome assembly GCF_019279795.1 of Protopterus annectens. Lineage (NCBI taxonomy): Eukaryota > Metazoa > Chordata > Ceratodontiformes > Protopteridae > Protopterus > Protopterus annectens. The sequence continues at coordinate 1,820,328,705 of NC_056725.1, forward strand.
AGGCTAACGCTGTCCTTGCGTCGAGCTTCATGAATCCCGGACGGTATCTTGGTAATGATAACACATGGCTGGGTTAACCCATGGATATCTTTGTTTGGTGATGGAGGCTATTATACAGTGGTATTACTTTTGTGTGATATCGTGCAGTTGTGGTATTTTTTCAGATCCTTGGATTTACTTATATGTTATTTTATTTGCATTTTGCTGTAGAAAACAGTTCTCTGCATTTACAGCTAAGCATTATACAAGTAAAGTATTAAACAAAAATGTCTTATTTATTTAAATTTAAACAAAAATTTGAAACTGTTCTTTTTGTTAAATACCTAAAAGTGCTAGCACCTGAAAATGTGGACTGAATAAGAAACAGTATCATTTAATTACTGCAGTCTGTTCAGTTATAAATGTACTTAAATTACTTTAAGGAAACATAGGAGTCAGGAACATTTTATTGGCAGAGAGGTTAGAGGAAGTTTGTTGTACTGCAGTTTTTACAGCTTGCCTTTTTAAATTGCTGACTGTCTTTCATCTAAGGATCCCTTTCTATCTGTTTCATAGAATCAGTGGATTAGGTCAATTGCAATGTGCCATCTCATTTTTCAGATTTACTGTGCAAAATGAATTGCAACTTTTCTGTAAATTTCAAGCAGTGTCATGATACTATACATTTTCTTCAGTTATATTAAAAGGACCTTTGTCTCTGTAGTCAAACTGCCTCAGCTGAGAGTACATTGCTATTACAGGTACTCTTGTTATCTGAGTCCAGATTCACAGTTGTACATAGTAGCCAGACTTCCTCCTGTTTGGAAATGCTTAGTTTACAAATGGCACACTAATACTTTTGTTCAATGAGCATGGACGTTCCTGAATATGATGTTTGATCATACTGGGTAGCCATATATCTTGGTGACAAAATGTATTTGTTTGCTTTATTACTGGCTTATTTACTAGTTTATTTGTTAAATCTTATGTTTTACTTATTTCTCAACCAAGTAGATTTTTTGTCCAAAGACCAGTTTTAGGCCACATCCGGGGGAAAAAAACTATATCTTAGTGGCTCTACTTGACAGAGGCACTGGGAACTAAGGTCAGGTGGCACGATGCCAGGGTAATCCTATGGGCTAGGCTTGTAAATGCTCCAGGGCCTTTAGCCTAGTACACACCTATGAACCTATATGGCACATAAAGGAACGCATCACTACAACAATATGAAACATGAAAGAGAGTAAATAGTCAAGGCAGTTACATTTGTTTTTCTTTCGAATTTTCCCAGTTAGCGGTCGCCACAGCAGAACTCCGGTCCGCTAATGATTGGCAGTCGATTTTTACGGTGCCGAGGTGCCAGCCCAACTCCCAACCTTCAGCAAAGGCATGCCCATTCACGCATGTCTTTCGAACACCACTCGACCATGGGGAGGACATGCAAACTCAACACAGAAGGCGCTCCAGCTGAGAATCGAACCTCTTGTGAGGCGACAGCGCTACCGCTGCACCACCGCAGCTCTAGTCAAGGCAGTTACATAAACAGTCAAAAAAAAAACAGACACACACACACACACACACACACACACACACACACACACACACACACACACACACACACAGATGCAGAAATATCGGGAGTAAATAAAAACCTTTTGATTATAGGTATGACTGCATCTGGAGCTGTTTATCCCTTCCTGTGTAGTGAAGATGGACTTAAAATGCAGTGCCACATTGAAAATACATTAGCAGTCAAAATAACTCAAGGAACAAGGGATTATGTAACAATATTATCTGTAGTAATTTACAAAGATTCATATGTACTATTAGAAGCATCCTTGTTTGTGTTAAATGTTATTCACTACATATAGATATGTTTGCAGACTACATAGTGTGCAACTGAAGATGCACTAAATGCCAGCATTCTTCACTTGAATCATTTTGAACAAAAGACAGTTTACTATAAGGCTATGCTAAACTGAATGTTGCTCAGAACTAAGCTCAGCAATTAATGAGGTGACCACATAGCCACAGGGCATAGCAAATATGCTTGCAGAGTAATTCTGTGCAAACTCTACAATAAGAAAATAAATACGTCAGAGTGCTATAGAGACAAGGGGAGACATCATTTTGTATCTACAGACATGGCAACTGCTACCACAAGTAAAATTAAAAACTAAAGTTCCTTGGAGCCAGAAAACAAGCCTGCTTTTTTCTGCACATATCAAGGGAAACTTGATTAAACCCCTATGAATCATGCAAAATAAAATGTTAATATGTGTACATGTCCCTGGGAATATAGTTGTGCCAATCCATAAAGAGAAGGGTTCATCCATCCATCCATCCATAACCCCTTTTTCCATTTTTGCTCATGGGGTCATATCAATCCCAAACAGTTTTAGACTTACTAACCTGTCCAATATTCAACAGAAGTTATTCAGATATAATGGAGTTCACCCCTAAATGACACAGGAGACCTACATCTGTTGGATGTGGACCAGTATATATTTGTTAAAGGGGCATATTGCCTACTGAAACTTATGTCATTCTTTGAATGGCTGCCAGAGCATTCAGTATTATTTGACATACAGGAAAATACTGAAAAATTAGTAGCACTAAATATAAATATAATTTCTTATAAAATGTAATGGATAAAGCAATGGTTAAAAAACAGGGCACACAACAAGGTCGGGGGCTACCTGCCTATCTTGATAGATTTATCTGCTATAATGTTGGATTTATATTCACATGTTGGTTTGAATACATTGAGGTTGATATGCATTTATAGGAAGCCTTCCATGAGCTATTTAACTTATAAGGGATTTATTGAATTTATTGAGTCCTATTTAATGCATACATTTGTCATCCTTATTGGTGACATGCATTATCTGCACATTAACTGGTCTGACCATTCTTCTAGTCTGAAACTGAATGTTTTTTAGATTGTCTATTTCAGTTTAATATGTTTCAGACTGTAAACACTCCAACTCAAGATAATCTCATATTGGGTCTTGTTATTACTAATTGCACTACACAAGTCACTAAGATCACAGTTGGACCACCTCTAGGTAATTCAGACCATTGTTCTATCAGTCTGGATGTCTCCTTAGGATTCAAACAACAATCTAGAGTTATTAAAATTTTAATTTTAATAACAGATTTTTGACAACAATATCCAGAACAAAGGCCAAGTAAACTGTCTTGAAGAGTCATTCAGAAAAGTGGATGTAGTATGGCACTCATTGAAGTCCGTACTTAATAAATCCATATGTTACTTCCCTTTCAAAGGCATATAAATATAGTAAGTTACCAAACTAGTGGGATGCTGAGTTATATAAACTGCGTAAAAGGAAGAAACAACTGTTTTACAAACTCAAGAAAAACTCTAATCCATCTATTAAGAGGGAATTAAATAGAACAGCTAGGAACTTTACGTATGAGTTAGCTAATAAAAAGCTTACCTTTGAATTAAATGTATCCAGATCATTTATTAATAAGAAAGACTTTTATACATATGTAAATTTAGCTAGTATAAATACAATTTTATGTCATTGATTTCCATTAATGACAATATTGTATCTGTTCCCCATAATATAGTAGATGACTTTTATTTTTTTCTAATAATACACATATTCTGGATCATTTTCACCAACCAGAACTGATGTTAACACTAAGGGCTGGATCCACAAATTGTTACACTGAGTGCAGCTATCAAGTACATGTTGTTACAAGCACACAATAGTGTGCTATTTGGCATTCTTTATACAGTTCTAAACTTAGTGTAAAACTGCAAAACAAGGGAAAATGGCAGAATATGCTAATCAAAGTATAAGTGGGCAAATTACATGCTAATTAACCAATCCAACATGACAGAGCTATTCAGGAACATCTACATCAATCGTGTGGTCTAGCCATTTGCCATGAAATCCAAAATTCTTTGGATTACATCTATGATTACATGTTGGGAAAAATATGTTAGCAGTTGCCGCTGCCATAACTTACCTGTAAGTGCAAGAGGCTTTAATTCAAGGTGTTGCTGCTGCCAGACCTCAGCCAAGAAGAAGGGAGTTTAGAGCACATTTGACTTGCCACAAACTGCATGACACTGAAATTGTAGAGCAATACCAGGTATACAGGGAAACTCTAGGGAAAATATGCAACCTCTGTTGTTCTCACTTGTGGCCCAAGGGAAATTGTGAACAATCCATTCCAGTAGAAACAAAGGTGTGTGAAGCTTTATATATAACTAGCTACAGGTACTTTACAGAGACCCATAGGAGATATATTAGAGGTATCACAGGCATCATCTTCCAGAATATTACATCAGTTTCTAAATGCAATACTACAGCATGCAAGGGGGCATATCTGTTTCCCACATACCCAGAGGACAGAACAAGAACAATGTCAGAATGTTATGGAAGAACCCACTTCCTTGAAGTCTAAGGGCCATAGATTGTACACACATAGAAATAACATCCTGATAAAGAAGGGATGAGGTACATTAACAGGAAAGGATACCTCTCTATAAATTGTCAGTTGTTTGTAATCCCTAAGGGGTCATCTGCAATATCTGTGCAGGTAACTGAGGCAGTTTTCATGACTCACATACATGGCACACCTGTGAGCTGTTCATAAAGTTTGTTTGGGGTGACTTTCACAACAGCATCTAGTGGGTGATGCAGGTTATGTAGAGGAACCTTGTCTTATGACAGAGATGAGGAGCCCACACAACCCCACCATGAAAGGATACAATGATACCCATGCTCAAACTAGGAATATCGTAGGATGTGTATAAGGCTTGCTCAAATCGAGGTTCCAGTGTCTAGACACCTCAAGACATGCCCTGCAGTAAGAAACAGCAACCTCTGCCAACATACTCATAGTCTGTTCCATGTTGCACAATATCATTCTCAAGAAACAGCTTCAACAAGAACAATTGGTGGCAAGACCACCGTTTCCAGGACCACAGGCAGGGCCAGCAGCTCCAGCAGATACAGATGAGGAGTCTGAGGGAGAACCACCAGCCACAGATGCTGCCAGTAGACATAGGTGTGCACAATATGCCATGGCTCTGGCTAAGAAGCAATGGATAGCACACACACTGACTACCTAAATGAAAGAATAAGAGCCTGAGCACATGTAAATATTAAAACCAATGCCTGCAAAAATCCAGAACTTTTACTTAACCAGTAATGGTTGTATTCTACTAGCATCAGAAAGAGACAACCTGACAAGGCTACATCTTGCATCGGCAGTATTAACAAGGTAAATCTGGAAACTTTATAGAAAAAGCAATAGAGTTATCTAACTGATAATGTAATATGCAAATTCTCATATGCCTATAAAGTGATACATGACTCGTGTACAGTAATGCCATTAATAGCTTAGTTGTGATGTTTGCAATATACAGTTATGGATTTTGCCCAATACTGTGCATCAAGCATTTCAACTGACCACTGTATATAAACTAGTGAGCAGGTCAATGTTAGAATCATTTATACAAGTATAACAGCAAGCCAATACTTAAATGTTTACTTTGACTTTATTATTAAAAACAGCACCAGAAGTACAGTGAAGGTCAACAATTACCAAGGCAATCATTCACAACTGATTATGACCTATGAGCAAAAAAATGGATTCTGCAATACATTCACATAAAAGGAAGGTTCTGAGTAAGCAAGCATTAGCTATCCACTCTGTGCAACCCAAAGTCACAAAGAAATGTGCAAAGGACAGGCCACAGTCGTCATCACTTGGACAGGGTGGAGGAGGACAGGAGGGCAAGCCTGACATCAAAGAAGTGAATGTGTGTAAGTGAAACAAAAATGTATTTAAGTATCAAATCTGCACGGTCAGTAGCATGATATGTATATCAGTCGGTAGTGCTGCTCAAATAGGTAGTGTGTGTGTGTGTGTGTGTGTGTGTGTGTGTGTGTGTGTGTGTGTGTGTGTGTGTGTGTGTGTGTGTGTGTGTGTGTGTGTGAGGAGGTATAGACATGTACTTGTTGAAAGTGTGTGTGTTTGCATGAGCACAGTCATGCACTGTGCTAGCACTGCATCCTGACATGTTGGACAGGTATGAGCCAAGCATGGTAGATTAGTCAGTTCTATGTCATCACCCCCAACCATAAGAACTACCTCTGCCAGGAGTTGCACTGCTATTTCCATGGTCCTGGCTAGAATTTTGGTTGCTACCCGAATGAGAGTGATTGTCTGCTGGAAGAGTTGTCATTTTGACTACATCTTGTACCATATCCACATGGCCTACCTTGTCTAGGTAAGGATAGATAATAGAATCACTGACAGAGCAATGGATGTAACACAACTACAGGAGCAGGATCATACACAAACATTTCAGCTAACACCGGACAATGTAGTGGCTCTATGGTCACACAGACGCTGACTCTCCCAGCAGACATTCCAGTACAGACAATGCCTGATCCAGTGTGTCATTCATCCTATCCAAGGAGTCACCCACATTATTTGGGCAATCCTGCATATCAGAATGCACAATGTTTAGTACTTGCACTATCTCTTCTGAGATCCTTGTGGAGCATACCATTGCCTCTGTGATGGCCCTACACCTATAGCTTGTGGCACCTACTGTCACAACAGCATCAAGAGGAGGGTGGACAGTAACAGCTTGCCTGCCTGTATGGTACTTCACCCTCATGATAATTATGGGGAGAATCAGCCAGTTTTGTGGCAACAGTAACCACGGTACCATGACCTATCGTGACACCCTCAGCCTGTCCTATGTCTGAGATCTCCATGGTATGGGCTTGTGTAGGCACACTGACTGTGTCGGAAATAGTGGCAGGAGATGTTGAAGGCACAATCTCAGTATCAGAGGCTGTCAATACACTGACAGACAATAGGTGTTCCATAGTGTCCCTGGCAGGATCACCAATGATAAAAAGTGAAAAACACAAAAAAGAGAAACAGAATAAACAATAGTCAAATCTATGTTATGTAAAGTGTATATTAAAATAATTGATGCTAATGGAATGAAAACAAATAACTTTCAGTTACACATATAGCTACCTTTTGTGCATTAATAGGAATACTGAGGGCGTGCTTACCTTGTGCAAAAGGTCATGCAAAAAAGGAACCTAATGTGCCTAGATATAAAAAGGGAGAAGAAAAATGATAATAGGCATCACAAAACAAATAACACTAGAAAATATAGCTGCAGAATAAGACACGTCTCACACAGAACTTTAATGTCCACTGGACTTTGCCCGCTTTCTCTCTCACAGAATATCTCTTTTATCCCACCTATGTTTGGCTCTACATTCACAGACACACACACACACACACACACACACACACACACACACACATATATATTTCTGTATATATATATATATATATATATATATATATATATACCTATATGTATACATACAGAACACATATGTGTATGTGTACACACATATATATATATATATATATATATATATATGTGTGT